>NC_022029.1:1880330-1905580 GCF_000317375.1 Microtus ochrogaster | reverse complement strand
TGGGTCCAGGGGTAGGTTGATCCCGAATTTCCTGAGAAACCGAAACACTGCTTTCCAAAGTGGTTGCACAAGTTTGCATTCCCACCAGCAATGGATAAATCTGAAAGGCAATAAACAATAACAGTAGACAATAATGACAGCACAACAGAAAGAACAGTTCTGAAATGATTGCCAAGGATTTTTAGTTTCTTGTCTCTGAGGGCCTTCTAAATTTTCTGTTGAAGTTATTTTTAACTTGACTTTTTAATATTCAAATATCTGAGTGCTGGCTGTATGCCAAGTGTTGCTGACTGCTGAAAGTCTGGCCACATAGTAGTAAGCCAGTGTGTTTGCTCCACCCTCCTGTGCTTGGTGGACAGGTGGATGGGACTTTAAGATTCTAAGGCTCTGGCTGGACTGTGGTGGCACATGCCTTTAATCCAGCTCTAGAGATGTAGAAGCAGGTAGATCTCTGTGGTTCGAGGCCAGCCTGGTCTACAGAGCCGTTCCAGGAGAGCCAGGACTGTTACACATAGAAACCTCATCTCAAACAAACAAACAAAAAGATTCTGAGATTCTAGAGAAAGCAGCAGCGTTCCCCACCCCCCTGGCATGGTTAGGGGATATTTACACAAATATTACTATTTGTGCCATATATTAGTACAGTGGCATTTGTATTAAATAAGGTGCTTCATGGACTTTGAGTCATGCACTCGGCCCTCTATATTTGATGGAAATGGCCTGCTGGCCATAGCCAGGTTTTGCTGTTTCCCATTCGCATCTGGCTCTTGAGATCCTTAAGCCCTGTTTTCCAAGTAAAGGGGGGTCTGCTTTGGGATCCTCAGAATTGAGTTTCCTCTCACCTGGCAGTATTCTGTTGATGGGAAATGAGATTGAAAGAGGTGCTGGGTAGTATCGAAAGATTGACATGTAATCGAGCCCAAACATTTGGAAATTAAAGCATTTTTTTTCTCAAGTGCCACAGCCTTTATATGAATATTAAATTACATGGTCTGACTTAGCAGAAACATCCTTTGTAAGATCCACTCTGCTTCCACGCTCACCTGTTAATGGAACAAACTATGCACAGCTGATGGGTTTTGAAAATAGCAGCTGTCAGCCCCTGTTAAAATCAATCAGTGGCAAGATTGTATACATTATATCTTATCTCATGTCATGAAAATGTATTTACAGCTTAGCCACTAATAAGCATGACTCTCAGCTTCCCTGTTGACAGTCTCACGGCGTGCTTTGACTCCACAGATTTTACTTGTGTGATAACTTTTTCGTTAAAACTTTGTCTTTTTTGAGCCAAACTACCCTGATTCCTTGTTTTATACTTAAAAAAAATAGTGTTGCTCGGATTTTGGTGTTAGCTTAGAAATACCCTTTGGTAGAATTTAAATTTTAGGAGCTAATGAGACCAGCATATCAGAATTCATATTTGTCGTTCTTGAAACGTGACGGCACCCTCAAGAGCGCCCTCTACAAATGCGTTTTGGATACTGTTTAATAAAATCTGTTTTAACTACCCAGGAACATGATTTTGTTTCTTCTAGTTGCTTCCAAGTCTTTACTGACATGTGAAGGCTAGGCTTGTTCCTGAGGCTTAGTTTTAAGTGGTTCTCAGCTGTCTCTAAAGCTGAAGTCCCCGCTCCTGCCCCCTGTGCTCACATCTGCAGTTCACCTTTGCATTTCGTTTTCATGGTCCTTTCGCCCTCCAGGACTTGTAACAGTCCTCGTCACCCATTGTCTCACCAAGCCCCTTCACTCTGCTCACTGCCGGCTTGTTGAGATGCCGGGAGGATGCTATCATTTGCTGGCCTTTGGGATGCAGTCTGGTCCTGCCTTCTCCCCACTTGATGCTGAGGTTCCGAAAACCCTCAAGGTGGTCACACTCAAGATATGTTAAAACTTAATACTTCGAATTATTGTTTGTTTGTTTGTTTTGAGAACAGGTTCCACAATGTAGCTCTGGCTGGTGTTGAACTCACTTTGTAACTCAGCTGACCTCAGGCTTACAGCAATTATCCTGCTTGAGCATCTCAGCTGTTGGGAGCAGCCATGCCCCACTTTCAAAATTAGATTTTTTTTTTAATTACTGTTTATCCTTTTATTCTTTCTCAATAGCTCTCTGTCTCTGTCTGTCTGTCTGTCTGTCTGTCTGTCTCTCTCTCTCTCTCTCTCTCTTTTCATATCAATTAAAAAGCTGGAATTAAAAAGAAGACCCTGGTACCCAAAGTATTCTCCAGCTAGAAGTGATGGTGCGTTGAAGCACCATAGAGTTGAGTACCCATGGACCCACCGTGAAGCCATGTGTCAACAACACTAACTCAAACTCGGTGCTTTTCAGCCACAAGTCTGTGACTGATTATCACTTCCTTTGCGATAATCACACCGAAAGTGTGATTAGGAAACTGAGGGAAAAACTTAGTCTGAGATCAAATAACCGGTTCCAGCGGTGAAGGCTGTGACTGAGATTGCCATCCTTCCGGTGTAATGCCACCCTTGGTGTCTGTCAGGGCAAAGGGTCCCTGTGGTAATAAAGTGCGTCCTCCTCTGGTCCCGAATTAGACAATATACACACCACTTTACTGACTGACTGACTGCCACGTTGTCACAGGAGATGGAGTCATCTGGAAACCTAGTCGGTCGGTCTTCTTTCCCAAAGGCCGTTCAAGCCCTGAGAGAGTCGCGGCCTGTGTGCCGTGCCGTCAGACGTTTCTTCTGTGCCTGTGCTACCCTATTTTCAGACGTGAATTTAATTTAATCAGTAATATTAGTAGCATTAAAGTGTCTGTAATTGCTTCTCTGCTTTCTAGTAAAAGTATTTAATGTCCCCTTTAGTGACCTTCTTCCTGCTTGTGACTTCTGAGTCTATATACAAGTAATAAAAGCAGGTCACTTAATCTCAGCTTGCTTTTTAATGAAGTAATAATACTTTAGACCTCTTCCTAGTGTACATATAATAGTTTACCTGGAGGCAATTAAATAGAGTATTTTTAAAATAATCTAATTAAATTTTTATATCTTTGGATTTAATGTTTCCCAAGTGTTACTGAATAATAATTATTATTAACTGGTAAGGATGCTAACCAGAATCTCTGTTTGTATCATATGTTGTCTAAGCTGATATCTATCACCTAGAACTTGAAGAAAGGAGTCTTAAGATATGCATGAACTGTAGTCTAGTCGAGCCCAGGAATAGAGATGCAGGGGCATATGCAAGGCTTACTGTGGGCGTCTTCCTTGTCACTAGGCCACTTTCTTTTCATTTCTAGAATTAGAAGTAGTCTGTACTTCATCTTAGGACAGTAACTTCTGCTGCACCTGGAAGACTGATTTTGCGTGTATTATGTTTCTTGTCCTGACAGCTTACATTCTGTGTCTATCACCAAGTGTCAAGTGCTTACTTCTGTGTTAGGCAACTGTAATATTTTAGGCAAATCAAACCACTTGATTCTCCCATGAACTCTCAAGAGGAAGAGTCAGTGATTACCTTCATCCTTCTGGTGTGAGGTTGAACAATTTGGCCAGTGTTCTCCATTTATAATTAATACAGAGCTGAGCATTTGATCAACCATAACATCTGGATGGAAAGCGTAGTGGTAACCATTATGTTCCATTGCCCCTACAACATCTAAGTACTAGATTTATCACAGTTAAATGTGTCACATAGTTAAGGTAAAATGGGGGCAGAGGCCAGATGCCCCTGTGGACTTATGTTAGAAATAAGGGAATGAATCTGTTAGGGTCTGTGAAAGCGAGAAAGGGTAGAAGCTATGATGCTTCAAACGAGAACGGCCCCCACAGACACATATGCTGTGGTAATTCCTTCGGCCAATAGCCTTTAAAATACTGGCCCACTTTGGGCATGGTCAAATGTACTACATGCACAGATGTGAAAATATGTGTGCAGCCTGGGGCTGCTGGATTTGGTTCCTGTTCCTTGCTCATGCAGAGGACTGCTGATCTGAGTCTACCCCTAAATAAAGAAATCTTTCTTTATTATGCTCCATTCTGGGCTAATGTGGTACCACTGTATTATAATCGACAGTACTCATATATTGAATATTTAGCCCTTAGTTGGTAAGAAAACAAACAAAACCTGGGCAGTATGACCTTGTTGGAGGAGGTGTGTCACTAAGGATGGGCTTTGAGGTTTCAACAGTCTCAAGCCATTCCTAGCTTCTCTCTCTCTCTTTCTCTCTTTCTTTTTTTCTTTCTCCCTCTTCCCCCTTCTTCTCTCTTTCTCTCTCTCTCTGCCTGGTAATAGTCGTCTCAAAATGTGAGCTGTCAGCTATTGCTCCGGTTCCATGTCTGCCTCCCTGCTGCCATGTTCCTCACCATGATAGTCATGGGTTCTAAACCTCTGGGATTGTTAACTCTAGGTAAATTCTTTGGTCATGTCTTATTACGGCAATACAAAACTAACCAACACAGAGAGCTTCTGTCTGGCAGGAATGTTTGGGTTCGCTTCTGTCTGGAGTATTGGGTCCAAGCTTAGTGCAGTTCAGTCGTCTGCTATCATTATCTATATATTTTACTTCACATTGTGGTAAATTCTTTTGTTTTCACAGAAACTGAAACAGAAGAACCAGCAGCTGAAGCAGATTATGGACCAATTACGGAATCTCATCTGGGACATAAATGCCATGTTGGCAATGAGGAACTAAACTGATATTTAAATCTCTTGTTCTACATGTGTGATACAATTGGATTTCCCCCCCAAGTATTATTCCTTTGGAAAGATTATCCACTGCCTCTGTTTTTTTTTTTTTTAATGCTCTTGGTTCTATACAAGATTATTATAATAGTCTTTGATAAGGTGTGAGTTTTGTTTAATCTTCATGAATTGAATAATTGCTTTTTAAAAGCAAAATGAAGCTTAATAAATAAATTTTTAAACATAACCAGTATGTTTGCTTCTTTTAGTTATCCTTTTCAAAGAGAGGTAAAGTATAAATATTTCAGCATATTACCAACCAAAGTTTATCTCTGAAAGAAATTAATTAAAATTAAAAATACATTACCACCTAAGCTTCTATCTTAATTCAATTTCATTTTCAAACCAGTAAAATAAGAAACTAGCTTGTTGCTCAATTACTTTTCTCGGGTTCTTCGGGTGTTTTTCTGAATTGAAATGAGAGAGGCGATCAAAAGACTGTACAAGCTGGTCATAGATATGCGCTCAGCTGGGACCCGCCTGTCAGAGACATGCTAGTCCCAAGTGTGTTTCCAAACACTGACTTTTAAGAGTTCTCACCTAGACCGTTCTTAGGACACTGACTCTCACCCTTCCTAATGCTGCGGCCCTTTAATACAGTTCTTCATATTATGTTGACCCCTTCCCTAACCATAAAACTACTTTTGTTGTTGCTTATAACTTTACATTGTGAATTGCAATGTAAATATTTGATATACAGACGGTTTTAGGTGACCCCTGTGAAAGGGTTGTTTCACCCCTACCCCAACCCGGCAAGGAGTCACAACCTATAGGTTGAGACTCACTGATTGAGGACAAGTACATTTTCAGTCTACATGTTTGGTTGTGGTGGGCTTTCCAGCCTGAGTCACAAGCTGCTACCAGGCCTGATTTGACTATGACAGTCCTGCATTTGACTCTTGCTTGTGGATTAAGTCTTTCCAAAAGGTTGCATAAGAAACTAGTAACCAGCTTCCTCTGGGAAAGGGAACAGCGTGGTTGGGGTTCAGAGTTCAGAATGTGCTGGCCTTTCCATCGTCTATGCTTTTGCACCCTCTCGATGTTATAGCCTGTGCAAATAGTACCCCATCAAAACCGCACGTTTCATCCTGAGTCATGCACATTGCCACCGGTCGCGGGTGACAGAGCACAAGAAGACATAGGTTTACTTTTGCTGATGCAGTTCTGGGCAAGCCCACTGTTGGTGAGAACCATAGGGCACTCTGTATTGTTGCAGGGCAAAAGCAACTGTATGAAACTGACACAGAGAAGCACGCAGAGCAAAAGTCTCAGCTTAGTGTGGTGCTCCACACTGAGGACCTATGGTACCACAATTTGTTAACACACTCAGGATATGTGTAGGTTTCTATATGCAGCCTAGTCTGTGTGCTGTTTACCACTGTGACACTGTGGCTTTAGTATATGTTGTACTAACAATACAATGACGCACACATGCATAGCTAAGAGTACTAACCTGAGCTCTACTTGGCTTAAACTAAGCACACCTCTGAACAGTTTGAGGGCATACCTGTATGTGTAGAGTATGGACGCCCTTGTGAATAATTCACCTAGCAACCTGTTTGCAACATAGCCACATACTCTCTCTGAATAGTGGAGTGAGTTTCTCTTTCTTTTAATGACCATCAAACTTGGACTCCACTCAGTTACCCCAAGAAAGGAAAGGGGGCCAGCTCTGGCTTAGACTAGGAAGGCCTAAACAGATAATCAGGGCCCTTGGGTGTCTTCACTCAGTGTGTTCTGACAGATTCTATCACTTCCGTTTGGATGAACTTTCCTTGCTACTTTCCGGTCTGTGTGGAACTTTTATTTCATCCTTGAAGAAGATGCCAAGACCCAGGAAATATATGGCCACGTTGACCACTGGTAATAATGACACTTGTTAATTTCGTCTTTCATTCCTGACAACCATTACGGCAGTAAAAAGTTTTGACCTAGGGTCTGGGTGCTTGAAATGTCCTACTCAGCCACTTAGATTATTCATGGTAGCACAAACCCAGCTCTGAGAAGGAAGGTAGAAATTGTATGCTTTGGGCTTTGAATATATAGAGAATATCTTGGTGGAGCAGAAATGAGTATGGTTATACTGTAGAGTTACCACCCCAAGTTATGGGCTGCTGCGCATGCTCTCTCAACTGGGGCCACTCATTCACAAGTGACAGGTGACCACGTGATCAGTTGTGAGCGTGATGGGGGCTACTAAATGCAGACCTCGCTAGCTCCAGTTCTGCCTTCTGTAGAGAGACCACACCAATAGATTAATGCACAAAGAAAGGGACTTTATTGTAATCCATGTCCCTAGGCAAGATAACCTGCTCTCTCCCTCTCCTGGGAAATGATTTATGAGATTAGCTAATATTCTACTCTAGGTTAGAATTTTGCTTGGAAATTTTAGAAACTCGCTTCAAAACAGGCTTCAAAACAGGGATTTACTAGTTCCTACGGTGACAAAAAATGAAAATAAAAAATTGCAATGACTAAAACATCAGGAATTAGAGCCCAGATCTGATACTTTCAGAATCTCTTGGTCCACCCAAATTCCCACTTATGTCTGTTCCTCCAAATGGCAGGAACAATGCTCTTCTATGGTCTGGACATTTCTATATCCTGACCTCAAAAGTCGAGAGGCCTGTCGACGCTTAAGTTAAAAGTCTTCACAATCGACCCAGAATCCTTGAAAAGGATCTGTTGTATAGATGGATACTATGGCTGAACTACCCATGTTATCAATCTATCTGTAGCTAGGAGGCGTGTGGGGAGGACCTAGAAAAGCACACTCCCCAGGGAACAGGATTACAGAAGAAAAGAGGACCAAACAGGAACGTTTTGAAGAAAAAGAAACCATGGTAACCACAGGTAGTGGTGGTCTCCAGTATTGTTATACCATTTCAGACATAATAAAGGAAGTTATTTGACCTTCAAACCCCCCCAGGACATTTGCAGAAAGCCAAATGCCTCATTCACCGCCTTGGAGAAATGTCTTATCTTCGTCTGAGCTTGCAGACTTCTGACTAGAGTTTTTCTCTGCAGCTGTTTTCCTTGCAGCTGTTTCTGTTTATTACAAGGCGAACTTGCCAGGCCTCCTTTCACGGGTTAAAGCTCAGACAGGACGGAGTTAAGAAACTGAAAATTCCACCATACTGGTAAGGACGTTATCTTTAAATGACTTGGCACCCTCCGGCCTTCATCATTCAGACATTACATCCCATGGCACCGTTACAAGCCAAAATGTGTTAATTTGACAGTCTGATGTAGTTCCAGCTTGAGTGATTCATTTTCTTTCCCTAAATTCCCACTGTAGCATATGCTAGACAGAGGGGATTTTTAGCTTAGGCTAAAATGTGTGCTTATCCTAAAGCCTCAACACGTAAGTTACCCTAGGCACCCTTAAGTTGTTTTAACATACTGGATGCCTTAAATTTTTCTCTAATCCTCTCAAACACAGAAGTGTCAAGGGTTATTTTTTTTCCCCTCAAACAAACTAACAACATTCTCAGTGGAGGAATTTTTTTTTAATATGAGAATGCTGAATTCTTTTCAGTTTTCTAAAACTGAAGAATTGAAGTTATTGGGCTTATTGAGTACTTTGTTAGTTTATATTTTTAAACAGATTGACATTGCATAATGTCAGAGATTCCTTCTTTTTCCCCCAAAGTCTTACTTCTGCCAAAATGTATTATGCATTCAAATAATTACTAGAAGACTATCAATGATAAAATAAATCTGTATTTTCTCTGTAGTCTAAAGTATATATTAATCTAACAATGGGAACACAACACCATGGAGTGGTGTGCCCTGAGTAAGACCTACTTGAACCTGTTCTCATGTTCTCATTAGGTGTGCTGTAGAAGCAGCGTGCAAGTAAGCACACACAAGAATCACTGGTGTGGCGGTTTTATATTATATGCATATTTTTTGAATTATCACCAAGCTAAAGTGGACTTCTGAAAGTCCGCACCATTGACAGGTTTTCCAGGTGATCAGCCACTGGGTCTGAGCAATGTTCTCAGCAGTTTGCTGAAAATGACTGCAAGTGTTTCAATAGGAGAAGCTTCAAAAATAGTAGTAGTGGCACAAAATGAAACGCACGGGCCCATATTTGGAGCTCTGGCTTTGAGTATTCGGGGTTCTGTCAGCGCATCTCAACCTCAGCTGCACACTAGAGCCCCCTGGGGAAAGGGTACAATTCTCTATGCCAAACCCGCAGCTCAGACCAATTAAATTAGAAGTCTGGGTGGGATCCAGACTCTAATGGGCTTTCCAGTTCCTCTGGTGATTTCCACGTGAAGCCAGGGTACAAGCCATTGCTGGATCTAGGTTTGGAGGCATGGAAAGAATCTTGAAAAACCCACTAGTCTTTGGAACAAGAAACTCTGAGAGGCCAGAAATCTGACACCCACTTATGCGTGCTAGTGTTTTGGGGTTGGAGGTTTGTTTTTGTTTTTAATCCTTATTTTTATGTGTATGAGTGTTTTGCCTGCAATTATGTCTGTGTGCCATGTGTGTACCTGGTGTCTTGCTGAGGCCAGGAGAGGGCGTAGGATGCCCTGGGACGAGTTACAGTGATTATTAGCATCATGTGAGTTCTGGGGATCGAACCCAGGTCTCCTGGAAGAGCAGTAAGTACTCTTAACTGCTGAGCCATCTCTCCAGCTGTATGATTTGTCAGTGATACCCTTGCCCTCCACACTTCCACCATCAACAGAAACAAGGAGGACAGCATGCTACCAGCAACACTTTTAGGCAAAAGCATAGAACATATTTATTGCGCAGAACATAGTTATTGTAGGGTCCTTTCTCTCTAAGCAGGTGTGGCACTTCGAAAACATTACAGGTCAAGTGGAGTCCAAGAAAAGACTACACTCCCCTTTGTTGCCAGTTCCAATCAGCACAGGGCCAGCCACAGCTTGTTTTACACTGACAAGGTAGTTAACCTGGATTCTTAGTTTACTTTCTAACTACCACTCATCACAGACCCTAGGAAGCAGACAAGGAATGTGTGTGCCAGAATCCCAAAATTCTGGAATGCAAGTTGACTCTACAACAGCCCTTGGATTTCACTTTGATAAATTCGATATATGTCTCTCTCTCTCAAAAAAAAAAAAAAAAGTTAATGGACTGACCTTATGACCTTATTCTCCTGAAATTTAAATATTTCATGGTGCTTATAACAAACTTGGAATTTAGAGTCTTCTGCTCATGTTGCACAAAGCATTTCGTTGGCAAAAAAAAAAAAAGTTAACAGCTGTATATGCCCAAACCTGTAGCAATGTAACCAGTCAAAGAGGCAAGCAGACAATGCTATAAAGATGCTCAACTCTGAAAGAGGAGGAAGCAGTGCAGCTTTAACTGTAGCAAGGTGGGGGAAATAGTTTTCCAAATGGCTTGAAGAATCCAGGGGGAAAGTCATTTGTGAAAGGCGGGTATCTACAATCTGCAGATGGCACAGCTACCAAATAAATCAATTAAAGACTGCAAAGTGTGAGCAGAAACATAAATGTGAATTAAAGCCATACCAACTTCAAGTTATGTATGAAGTAAGTATTTTAACCACTGGCACTAAAATCTTAAATTGAATTCTCCGATGAAACAGAAAGCTGATATAATTGCCTACATAAAGGGTAGTTTGAGAATTACAGCTGGCGGAATAAAAAAAAATAAATGTCTCTGTGTTTTGAATAGACAGTAAAAGCATGACAGATGAATAGAGAGCCTGCCAAGACACCGACAATGGTCCAGGTGAGGACGAACTGAAGCATAATGCAGTTTCCGTGGCAGACAGGGATTTTTAGGAAGCAGCAGGTTTGTTGTCTTGTGTTGCTTATGGTGAAGGATTCCTCCGTGAGGTTTGTTCTCCCCCACCCGTGGAAGGTGTTCTGTGGTCTGTTGACTTAGTTCAAAGGATTCAGGGTGTTTCCCGGAGCAGCTGGCTTCTGGTTTATTTAGTTTTTCACTGGACTGTCAAAAGATTTCATAATGGGTACCTTGTTCAAGTATTGGGTTATTTCTGGGAAGATTTACTTTGTAGTAGTAGTATATGGTATTATGGTGTATGTGTGTGTGTGTACGTGTGTGTGTGTGTGTGTGTGTGTGTGTACGTGTCTGTGTATACACAAGTATACAGATCAGAGGACAACTTTTGCGAGTTGGTTCTCTCCTTCTCCCTTGGGATCTAGAATCTAGCTCAGCTCCTTCTTGTTACTAATACTTGCTGCATGTGGAGCAGTCGGAATGGATAAGGGAACTCTCTTCCTTGCAGCTCATGGAAACAATGCCTCCTTCATTCAGAGGTTGCTCCCTCTTCCATAGCAGAGCTGGAGAGAGTCAGTGTGTGGCCCCTGGGTACCTGAATCCCCATTCCCCTTAGCACCTGGGAGAAAAAGTATCAACCTGCCACTCTTCAAACTTTTACTGAAACTTTCAGACTTTCAGTTTGTCTTCCGTAAAAGGGACAAATAGAACCTCTTCAGTCATCTTTTTTTCTTTCAAATTTCAGAAGAAAGAGTATGAGCACCACATGGGCAAGGCTCTGCCACTGACTGAACCACCAGCTCCGCCACTTGTCACTCAGATCGGGCGCAGTGTAGCTGTTTCCCCCCGATTTAAGTTTTCCCTCCTGAGAGCCCTTGTAGAGTTGGTGAGGAGTTGTCTCGAGGCTCATGAAACAAAAAACTAGGAGTTACAGAAGCCTAGGAAGCTTTTCACCCAGTGCTTGCTCAAGGACATACAGACAGTAAAGTACTGTAGGATGGTAGACTCCGATGGCCGAGCCAACTTGAGGCTGTGATTGAGGTTGTCATGAGTCCTCACCCACATTGAGATGGGCTTTTTGGTGATGTAGTTGCTGTCGTCATCATTCCCATGTAAATAACCCTAATTAATCCCTCAACTCGCCAAGCTGGACTTCAGTAGAACTGACTACTTGGTCTGTGTTGCCCACACCATTTGGAGAGAAGAAACATACCCACCAGGAAACGCCAAGCAACACAAGAGCTTTTGGCACCGTGTGCTCCACAGAGGAGGAGAGACCTATACATGTCAAATATCATTATCACTACCTGGATAAAACACAACTGGTCTTTTAAATAAGTAGGCTCATCTTCACTCAGTTTCCTCTTATCACGGACCAGCCCCCCACTGGTTCCCTTCAGCAGGTAGCACGGGCAGCTTCACACTAAGACATCCTCAGCATTGGCTGGGCCTTTCCCTTAGCCTGATGCCCTGTCTCCTCCTCTTTCTGTCTAAAACGTGGGGTTTGATAGGTAGAAGTAGAACAAGAGCAGCATGGTTTGCAGGGTTCACACAAGCCAAATATAATATCTCTGGTAGCAGCGTTGTACTTGCTGAAGAAAGCAGTTGCCATAGGAAGGGCGTGGCTTTCAGTGGACATACAGCCATCGCAGCTGTAGCAGTGGCTTGTGATGATGTGTAAGCCATGAATCTTCCAGGGTATGTGAAGTGAAGCAATATGAGTGTCAGCAAAACAAGAGAATTTCCTGCACATCACAGGCATTGAATCAGGATTTGTTTAGTCCACGGCCAACTCTGAGAAGGTTGCCTGGGATTTGCAAAAACATAGGGCATCATTTATAGACTTCTGCATCAAGCGTGTTTATAGTCTTTGCTTCACCTCATCCTTGCAAGACATTATCGTGAATTATGTTTTCTCAAAACCCTCATTTTGCAAATGGGGAAACTGGGTCAGATAACCTGCCCTTGAAACTTTTTAGTGATAAGTGATAACAGAGAGATTCAAATTCAAGCTGTTGTTATTATAAAACTTCTGTTCACAAGTACTGTGTGCTCCACTCTTAAAGGAGTACCCCTCCTTGACCAGGTACATCATAGAATTACCTGAGAAGGAAGCATGGAGTTTCTGCCCTCATCGTAAGCACTCTCCTCAGGAAAATTATTTTACAAGCAACATTTGGGTTCTCCGTTTGGTGACATGTCACAATCACAGGGTGTCATTCTCTGTGGCCAATGTTTACTAAAGAAATAGTTCTCAGATCTTGAAGTGTAGTGTGCTGTAAGACGAGAAAGCTGGGCAGAGGAATTCACAAGTTGTCAATTCTATCCCCTTGAGAGTTTCCCAAGAAGGAAGGGCCAGTTATGCATCTGTGGAGAAGGAAGAAAGACACGGGCACTTTACCCATCACTTGAGAAGCAGAGAGTCACCTGCATTCTTTTCTTCCAGAATTGGAAGGGGCTGGTGCCTTTTGAATTCTACTTGAAGACAGAGAGGAGGTTGCAAGGGCTATTGTTGCCTTGACAATGGAGAATGATTTTCATAGACAAGTTGATTGCTTTCGAGGCTGCCAGAAAAATAAAGCCGGTTTCCACAACTACCTGAAACTGAGAGCGGCCACTTCTGAAGGGACAAAGCTAAGGGGAATGCAATGGTGGCAGCTTTACCAGTCAGCTGTCCCCCATCTGCGGGGACAATGAGACTCATGATGTTTCCATATTAGATCATTGCACACCCTTTCCAAGGTTCTGGCAAAGTGTGTGTCTGCTAAAGTTTATGCAAGTTTATAGAATATAGCCAGGAAAAAGGATAATGAAGCCCAAACCCATGTGTGTGCTCTCTATCGGCACTAAATGGATTAGTTAGTGTATATCAGAAGCTGTTTGATGGGCCCTTGAACATTGAACTCTGAAGAAAATCTATCTCCTCAGATAAGAAGGGACTACGTTCTTGTAAAGTCAGAAAAGTATGGTAGGAAGAAAGAGATATGAGTGGAAGTACACATCCTGGCACATCCATAAGATGTGTCTGTGAAGTGATGATATACAGCCATCTTCATGACACCAGGCACCATGCTACATATTCATTTCCTCTAATAGAGGGTTCCCCACTCAGCTCCAGCAATCATCACATTACCCCAAAGCAGATCTCTGCATGGATAACTGATGAGCCAAACGGGTGGACAGCATCATGCCCAGTGGCCTGTGTAGATCATATAGATCAAATGATTAACTAGCCCTCACTTTCCTGGGTGGTATTGTCCTACTTCTCAGATGATTCATAGAGATTTGGTGACTTGTGTGTTAATAAGATACAATGGCACAGGTACTGTATTAATCAGCGTTCTCTAGAGTCACAGAATTTATGGAATGAATATTTATGTGTATATATATATATACACAATATACATACACACATATATGTGTGGATCTATATCTATATCTATATGGAATTTTTAGAATGACTTACAGGCTGCTGTCCAACTAGTCCAGTAATGGCTAGTTGTGAATGGAAAGTCCAAGAACCTAGGAGTTGCTCAGTTCCACGAGGCTGGGTGTCTTAGCTGGTCTTCTGCATATGCTGGAATCCTAAAGAAGTGGGCACCAGTGCCAGTGAAGGAGTGGATGTGCTGGCTAGGCGAGGGCAAGCAGGCAAAGAACCCTTTCTTCTTCCATTGTCATGAAACAGGCTTGTAGCTGAAGGTGTGGCCCAGATTAAAGCCTTCCTGCCTCAAGATCTAGACCAAAGGTGTGGGTCATCCCACTCCAAGATTCGGATCAAAAGCCTTGCCTTTCTGTCTCAAGATCCAGATCCCAAGTGTGCCCTCCCTTTCTGGATTGTGGCTCACTCCACATATAGTCAAGTTGACAACCAAGAATAACTGCCACAGGTTGAACCCTAGACCCATATGGTAGAAAGAGATAACCATTTATCACAAACTTTCCTCTTCATATCCATGGACCCACCTACCCCACACCACCCTCGCATATAAAAGAAATAAATGTAAAAAGTTAAATAATAAAATAACCCTTTTATCCATGTGTGGAAAAAGAGCAGCTCTTCCGCTAGTAGGCACAGAGCAAAATGTTTAATATTAATGCCATCACTTTGTAAACAAGGAGAGATTTGTCATACCTGTTAAGGTTGGCTTTCATAATTCCCAGGAGCCAGACCTAACCTTTCAAGGGTGTTTCCTGAGTCCTTAGATGGTATTTTAAACCAGCAGCAGCATACAGAACTCCTGTCTCAGTGGCCATCTCTGCTCCTTCAGTGGGTATAGCTTTTAGATACGGTAGTTTGATGATGTCCGTGCTGGACCATCCATTTATGATATGTATAACCGTCAATAAAGCAGGTTTCATGGTGAGATTTTCCTGCTGCACAATCTTAGTCACCCACATGATCTGAGGATTGACCTGTTTTGTTTTGCTTTCAAGCCCAACAGAATATTGTGAGTTGATCGGATGGATACCTAGACAGTCTCCCAGTGTCTGATGCTGTTTCCACTTCCTCTGATGCTAGTTAGAGTGCTGCTTCTTGCTGCCTTATATTAATAAATCCTGTGGCTTTGGTCAGGCCTCAAAAAAAAAAATAGAAGCTTAGTGGGTCAGCTCACTGTGAGTGTTAACTGTGATTAGGAAAGTCTGGTCCACAGAACAACATCCTTAGCCCCACAGGAAGCTTGTCAGCAGCATCAACTCTCATGCCATAGCCTAGGGTGTGCTGAACTCGAAGATGCATTTTAACACGACTCATAAGAATTCCATCTGTAAACTAATTTTATTTAGCTAAAACAGTTTTATAGCTAGTCCAACCTGGACCACTGTCCTAAGATTTACTATAAACTCTGGTTTGTATATATTTGGTACTTTCTCCTTTACACAGAGTTTCTTTATATACAGTGTTGTCTTTGCCCTCCCTGTGTTTACGTTTCCCTCTGTGCCTGCCTTGTGAGGGGCTCCCCTTTGGTGAGCTCCACCAGCTGGCACAGGCTCTCGGGAGCCTATTCTTGATGGTCTTCCCAGATCTGCTGTCACTGATGTTCTGTTAGCTGCCTGTGTTAGTCACTGTGAGAAAACGGACAGCCTTGAGATAGGAAGACGCTACAGCTCAGAGTGTTGCTTTCCCAGAGTTATGAAGCTAACCTGGTTATAAGTCAGGTAGACCGAGTCTTGGCATAGTAACTTTCCAAAAGTTTCCTAATCTACTGTCATTTCCAACGTATTAGTTCTTCATGCAATGGACTAAGCCTTGGTCAAAATGAGCAAATGATACCATCTGATAATCTCAATGAAATGCTATAGCTCCAGATTTTAATATCACAAAGAGAACCTGAGTAATCCATTAAAATGTTCCTTTAGGGCTGAGGTTTACTCCAAAGACATTTGTCTAGCCTGCCTACAGGCCTGGGTTTAATCTCCAGAAACACACACACACACACACACACACACGCACGCACGCACGCACGCATGCACGCACGCACGCATGCACTCTCCTTTATAACTTGACTCCTAGAACTTTTATTTGCTAGGTTTACAATTGGACATAGGATTCCTCGTTTTAAGGCTATCCCCTGATTAAATGCAATTGATTTTTAGAATATCATCAAGGAGAGCAGCTGAAGTGATTCCAAAGTAAAGGTACATACTGAAAGTCTCATGAGACCCAGGTGGTGGGAGGACCAAATCTAACCAACCCCTGCAAGCCTCTCTCTCTCTCTCTCCCTCTCTCTCTCTTATGTGTATGTGCGTGCACACACACACACTTGCACACACACAAGGGCATAAAGCCATGTGCTCTATGAACACAGTATCCCAGCTTCCATCTCAATTGCATATCATCAGCAAGACGAGCAGTCTACAGCAGCCACCTATTTAAGTCGTGCAACATGGTCATGCGGCCTGATTTCTACTTTCTTGGCTCCTCCATCAGATGCCAGCTCCTCTGGGATAGCATCTCCAGTTGAAATCTGCAAGCACTTCCAAAGGCTCAGGTCTCCTAAGTCCATCATTATTATTCAAATGGATTTGGTAAATTACATGTTTCCTATTAATAACCCACAAAAGCAACACACAAATAGAAATGCAGAGAGAAGTGACTTATTAGGGGCCTTTGGAGGTGCTGGTGAGTGAGTAAGCTCAGCTGTTCTTAATTGATGGGATTAGATTAAGTCAGGTCAACTGGTCCTCGCTGACTAGAAACCATGGAATTTTCCATCACAATGTATATTCTGGGCTTGTGAATTAAAGTGAGAAGGGCTGACGTCACTGGGCTGACAATGTGTGGGGCGCTAGCTTGGGGCAGTGCAAAGGCAAGTGTTTGTCATGAGGCAGGAATTTCTACAATGCAGTAGTTGGGATGGTTGCTACTTCGCGTTTCTAACTTTCCTTCTCTGTCGGTTTCCAGCTGAATCTCTGCTAAGTTCCACTTCCTTCCAACCCTTCTGAAAGCCTTTCGTGAGGGTGAGTGGTAATTATCGCTTTTACAGAATAGCTTGGGAGGCAGGCCTGTGGGAATGCCTATAGAGGATTGTCTGGCTTATAATCCAGGTGGGAAGATGTGTCCACAGTGGGTGGCACTATTCCTTGGCTGTGATTGTGAATTCTAAGAAGGGAGAGTCGGAAGCCAGCAGCAACATGCTTTTATCTCTCTTGGTTCTTGTTTGTGCCTGAGATGTGACCTGTTGCTTCAAGCTTCTGCTGCCTTGATTTCCCCACCATGCTCAAGTGTACCTTAGAATATAAGCCAAAATAAACTCTTCCTCCACTGGGATCGTTTGCTAAAGAACTTTATCAAACAAACAAGAAACCAATACATCTTGTAAACATCCCAGCACATAAAGACCCTAGAAATGCTTGCTTGCTGTTACAATCTGGTGCAAACCAGCCTCCCACTTTATAACTATTATGATAGCATAAGAGAGCTAGCTTACCAAACTTTGATTTTGCCTTGAATCTCACTGAGATCCTACACAGACTGTGTCAATAAGTCATGGGCGGCCTGATTCTATGCGCTAGCACACCCCCAGCTGGTGCCCAACTCTGTACCATGGCTAGCAAAGGTGTAAATTTCTGTCCCCCCAAAAAAATCTGTGCCTAGTGCTATGAGAAATGCAGTTTAAGCCATAGATAGTGATCACAGAGAAACAAAACAATCACAAAATCTACTGTATAAAGTGTATGGACTCTGAGTGGTTGTGCTCACAGCTCAGCATAAACCCAAAGTGATGGTAAAAGGAGGGGAGTCAATTAATCTGGAGGACCTGGGCAACCTCAGAGTTGGTTGCTAGTTGAGACAGCTGCCGCTACAACAGGCATTGGAACCAAGCTTCGGGCAGCACTGTGAAGAGTTGGGACTTCTGGCATTGTCGGATGGTTACGCTCCATGTATGAGCAGGAATGCCTCCATCATATTTAAAATAAGCATAGCTAATCTGCATATTCATGATGCTCATAGCTAATCTGCATATTTTGAACACCAGCAGTTTTGTCAGAGTCAGCCTGTTTATGAAAACATGCTAATAGCTGAACCTCTGGTGTCACTGGAGATAAAGATAGCTGGATATTTGTAGTAACCACTGCTGTACTTTGCCTTTTGATTAAATGCCAGCAACCCCCCCCCCCAGAATGTGTAAACAAATTAGGGCAACTAACAGCACTTATTTTATCATAGTCTTTGGAGAGATATTTTAAAATAAATTACAGACCACATAACAGACTCTTAATAAAAACAGGAGATTCAAATTGGACTCTGAGGCAGGAAAGATCAATTTAACAGCTGAGAGCTGTCAGTGCGAAGGCAACAGGCGGAAATAGCCTCTTTCCGTGGGACAGAAATGTTCTACTAACATTTCCTTACCAAGACCTGAGGGTCACCCCCAAAACTTGGTGTCTGTGACATACATTATTTTCCCAATACATTTCTGCCTGGTCACCTTTGTTGTCACGACTCCAGAACAGCATAGCCTCCTGTCAGCCCATGAAAAACAGAACCAAATAATTCAAATCAGAACTGACAATCCTAGAGCTTCTATAGCTTTCCAGTCTTCGCTTTAAAACCTTTGCTCAGACCTCTTATTGCTCTGTAGTGCCAGCACATAGCCCCTGCAAGCAACAGAATGGTCCTAGGTGAAGCTCTCCTTCCAGTCTCACTGAATCTTTGTCTTTGTCCTTGGAGGAAAGTTAACCTGATCTAGTCAGTCTTCAGTCAGTCACTTAATCAGCTAGGAAACAGAGCCCTCAGGAGATAAGCAATGTGCTCCAGTTCACACAAATGGGTGACTCAAGTTTTGAACTCATTTTGTCCTAAAACACGGTCACTGAGGCAGCGAGGTGGAGTTGCGCTCTCCTCTCCTGAGATGCTGGAAGCTCTGTAGAGCTCAGGACATTCCTAGAGCTGGATTCCTGACTTCTCCAGCCAGTTAGCTCTATGCTTCAGCTCCAGGAATACTGGGCCTTGCTTTTCCTTTTATCCGATAGAAATTTGTCTTTCCATAATGCCTGATTTTACCCCCAAAATCCACATTTAGGATTTTCTCTTTTCTCGGGGCCTTCTGGCACTTGAAAGCAAGCTGCTAACCAGACCCATTGGCAACTCATAGCCAAGACAATATGGCTATTCCCCCACCTGAGAACATTTTTCTTGAATTTCACAAGTGTGCAATGCTCAGAATTAAACTTGTTTTACACACAGCTCATTCACTGGTGTGTGTCAAATCATCTCATTTTCGATTTCCCCTTTTTAGTCTTCACTTCTTTTTTTTTAAAAAAAATATTTATTTATTTAGTATACAATATTCTGTCTGTGTGCATGCCTGCAGGCCAGAAGAGGGCACCAGACCTCATTCTGGATGGTTGCGAGCCACCATGTGGTTGCCGGGAATTGAACTCAGGACCTTTGGAATGCTCTTAACCACTGAGCCATCTCTCCAGCCCCTAGTCTTCACTTCTTAATCCATTTTTATACTTAGTCTTTTTTATGTCCCGTGAGATCTCAAGTTAGACAAAAGTAGGCTTCCTTGAAGTACTCCTGCTCCTCAGTGTCACTAGTTAGAGTGACAAACCATAGTGGGAAGGGAAGATGGTAAGGGGAGGAGGCAAAGGAAAATGGAGACAAAAGCCATGGAGAATCTGGTGGTAACACCACACAGTATAAAGAATCTGAACAGGTCACTTCCCAGAGTACTTTGCTATGTCGTTATGGGGAGAGTCTGTCTTCTACTGTTGCCATAGAAGTACTGTTCCAAACCTTGTCTCATTTGTGTGGGTACCAAGGCTTAAAACTGACTACAACTCAACTAGAGTGGGCCTTCCATTTTGTTTGTTGTTGTCTTTATGTTTGTTTTGTCCCAGGGTCTCATAAACCTCCAGTGGGCCTTGAACTTGCTGTGTAGCTGAGACTGACTATGTTTTCTTTCTGTTTTGTTTTTTTTTTCTTTGTTTTTTCTTTTGATTTTTCGAGACAGGGTTTCTCCGTAGCTTTTGGTTCCTTTCCTGGAACTAGCTCTTATAGACCAGGCTGACCTCAAACTCACAGAGATCCGCCTGCCTCTGCCTCCCGAGTGCTGGGATTAAAGGCGTGCGCCACCACCGCCCGGCTGTTTTGTTTTGTTTTGAGACAGATTCTCTATGTGGCTCTGGCTGTCCTGAAACTTGCTCCGTAGGCGGCCTCAAACTGACAGAGATCCGCCTGCCTCTGCCTCGCGTGTGCTGCCACGACTGTGCCAAGGCTGACTTTGAACTCCTTGTCTCCACTTCACAAGCACTGAGATTTCAGGTGTGCACCCCTGAGTCTGGCTTTTTTGTTTGCTCTTGTTTTGCTTTGTTTTTCAGCCTTTTCTCCTCTGACACCCAGTGAGATAATTGACAGAAGCATTCTTAGGAGCCTCCCACTAGCAGCTCCTCTGATGACAAGTTGATATCACCTCTCGACCCCTCCATTTTCTCAACTGTAAAAGGAGGCCTTGGCCCAATTGCTCAAAAGTCCTCGTGAATAACTCAATACACAGCATTTATTCTCTCATATCCTATGATTCTTCAGCTGGTATCTAACCCACACAGGTTCTATGTCTGGGGCCTCTCTGGACATACTTCATCTGCAGGGCTCATTCACATCCACCCTCTTTCTCCAGCACCAGCTGACATCTCCTCAGAGCCTCAACGATGCTTCAAGCATGAAATAAAAAGCAGTTCCATTTCCCAGGCGCCTGCTCAGAAAACCTGTAAATTCATCTCTTGCACATTTGTTGCACTTTTAAATATTACCATGACGACAGCAGACAGTGATAATGGGCAGTCATTGTACCATAGGTTCTTCTAATTATCTTACATTTAATTAACAACTGTTTTAACGTTCCTAACAATCCCATGACTTGGTTATTATTAGCCGTACTAGGAGAGGGAAGCAGCACCTGAGATGGCCTGAGCTGCTGGGCTAGGAATCTGCCTGGGTCTCGGGGAGTAGCCAGTGGAGGCGGGGAACAACCAAGTTCACAAGGAGAACAGAGGCAGAGAAGGCTGCTAAGTCTCCTGCAAGTAGAGACAGCCCAGCTGCTGCTCCTGGCTCATGTGTCACCTCAGCTCTGACAGGGCCAGCAGCTGTTCTCTGCCAGCCCTGCATAAATCTGCAAACTGGAGACTACTGCCGACCTCCATCCTGTTGTACCGGCATTTCTTTTCCCTGGTGACAAGCCACAGCAGAGATGGAAGGGCCCTTGTGTTCTCGGATGTCAGCAAAAGGCTGCTGCTTGATTTCCTCATCCTTTTCCCTAGGGTGCTGGGTGCATGTGGCCTCCAGCCAAGGAGGGAGCTCTGAGTACTGGATAGGAAAGGAAGCAGGTACTGAGAGTGGAGGAGGTGACTTTCTGGAAACCAGCAAAATGGTAACATGTACCCGAGGAGACCTGCTGTCAGCATGGTTATCAGACCAGCTCTGTCATTTTATGATGGGGCTGGGAGACAAGTTCCAGGCCTGGGTGGCTGTAAAGGGGTCAAATGTCACCATGCATTCAGAAAACTAAGGAGATTTTGTATCCCTAAGCTTTGCCTCATGAGACCACAGGGTGGCCTGCCCCTTCTGTTCTCCCTCTGTGTGCCTGCTGCTGCTCTCCCATCAATGAAGGCAGCTCACTGAGGGACAGTGATTTTACAACAAGGGTCAGAACAATTTGAAAAGTGACGTAAATTCACCTTAATTCTATTCAGAGGGGGAGTGATTGTTTCTTTTCCTTTGTTCCTTTACAAAGTGGCTTTGGTTTCTTTTCCAAAGTTTCTTAGTCTCAGAAGTTGCCAAGACATGCAGAGAGAGATTTATATTTTACCGTGCCATTTAATACTTGTCAGCATGCATCCTGTTTCACACAGGAGTGTCTTTGCTCCTCAGAGACAGGGTGAATGTCAACATGGGTAGAGACAGCCTCTTCCCCTTCACGCACACTGATCCTGCGTCGACTGCATTTGCATGTCTGCCTAGAAACTAAGAAACTGAAGCAGCTCCCAGTTCTTTAAATTTCCGTGTCTCCTCCCTTCATCTTCCCTTCATTCTTCACTGAGGTTGATATCAGTAAAGGCTTCAGCGGTCCAAGGGACGTATCTGAAGGAATCCTGGAGACAATCGCAGTGAAGTAAGAAGTCCTTCCTGATGCCAGAAATATCCCAAAATGCACTTGCTTTCTTCATTTGTACTTACGTCAATAAATCTTAGAAATCGACAGGAATGTAGTCAAAGAACTTCAAGAATTTCCAGTACAAAAAGAGCATTATAACATCTTTCTCCTGTGATGAAATCTTGACAAGGCCAATGTATGTAGATAGCTTCAGATGCAGTGAGTCAGTTAATGGCCATGGCTGGGCGCATCCAGAAAACGTCCATATCTCTTCACCCTCCAGCTCTTGCTCCTCTTCCTCGGTGTCCCTGAGCCTTGGGAGGGGCTGTCCCAATTGGGGCCAACACTGCACCACGACATAGTCTCAGCTTTCTGGCCCGCTATGGTTTTCTCTGTTAGCTTTAATCCACAGCAGAAAGAAGCATTTCTCATGAAGGTTGGTTACAGCACTATTCTCAAATGACGCACTGAAGCTGGGCTTGTTATTTTTAAATTAAACTTGACTTTTATCAAAACAATTTATAAACACAGTCAAAAATCCAAACAGTAGTTTTAAAAAAAAAAAGCCTGCACTCTATAAACTATCATTCATGCTTCAGTATCAATCTTTCTGGTTTTCAATTGTTTTTCCTAGAGTACATACATAATTCTATAATACATTCTTTTTTTTCCCTTTATGTGTCAATTTAAAAGTTTCTACTTTGGTGAATGAACTCAGCTCCCTTTTTCAAAAATCACTGACACACATGACTGCCCTTCAAATACATTTATATCCATATGTTTAGATTAAATTATGTTGCATGTTCATGTTTATTTTTGTGGCTGCATGTAACATTTCATATAAAGCCTTTCCTTTATCCCGGAGTTTGCATCGTCTTGTTTCTTATTTGGTTAACTTTCCTGTGCTGGTCACTGAATCACCCCTTCAACTCTGACGGATCTCTGCTCTTCAGTTCCACCGTTCCTGCTATCCTACTAAGTAAAGGAATGTAACAATCAGCTACAGCTTGTTCCTAGGGCTCTGGCTCTCAGTCTGTAGGTCACTATCCCCAGGGAGTCAGGCAGCCCTTTTACAGGGGTCACGTATCAGATATCCTGCCTATCAGTTATTTACCTCACAGTTAATAACAGTAGCAACATTATAGTTGGGAGTCACCACAACATAAGGAATTGTATCAAAGGATTGCAGCATTAGGAAGGTTGAGAACAACTAGCCAGCAAGCAACTATCACTCATTACCTTGCCAAGTAATAGGACCAAGAAGGCAAGCTCTGGACTCCTTGAATCTCTGAAGATCGAGTTGGGCAGAGTTTGGAATTCATAGTTGACAATCTGTTTTCTCCTCATGGATGTGGTATCTTCTCTTTATCCTCTTGGCTGGATCTAGTGTTTCTCTAAAGAAGCTGAATTTCATTCTTATTTTAGGATCTTCTCTGTGCTGCCAGCATGTGAAATTTCAGCATGTCTTAGTGTGGGTTTTCTTCATCTGGCCTGTGGAGTGCTCCAGGAGCCATTTTAATGTACGAACTGGTGCAGTTCTCTGATTGGCAATTTTCTTGGGCCATTTCTTTGGTAATTTGATCCCTTTCTTGTTTTTTTTTTCTTCTGGAATTTGTGCAAGGTAGATTGAAAAAAGACAGTTATTTTGTGTTTCTGCTTTTCTTATGTTTTCCCCTTTAATTTTGGTGTGATTTTCCATTGTGTTTTTTTCTTCCAGAATGTTCCCTCAAATTTACTTTCAAGACTCTGAATGGAATTTTAAGTTTGACCACATGTTTGCTTAATTCTAAGAATGTCCCTACACCCATGTTTTTATTTTTCTTATTTCTGATGCAAGAATGCAATATATAAATATACTTATATATTTATAATACTGTGTGTGTGTGTGTGTGTGTCTTCCTAGTGGGTGGGGAGAGCATAAGAGAAGAAAGAATGGAAGGTAAAGGGAAGGAGGAGGATGGGAAGGGAGGGGAGGGAAGCAGAAGAAAGGAGAAGGGAGAAGAGGAGAAGGGACAGGAAGGGAGGGGGAGGAGAAAGAATAGCTTCAGGGGTTTGCTCTTTTTCATCAGTTCATCCAGTTCTTTTTTTATGTTTATTATTTGGGGATCAGGCATTTGTGGAGAAAGATTTCCCCAAATGTGAAGAGATACTTGGATGAGAAATTAAACATTTAATGTGTGTGTGTGTGTGTTGATGGGTCTTGTGAACTGGCAATTACGACCACCGGGCAATTGAGATTTGTGTTAGCCTTTTGTTGCAGGATTTCTACATATCATTATCTCTAAGTCTTTTTTGATAGAGCTGTTCAGCCTCTTCATCAATGCCCACTCATCTCTTCAGTTTACACACTCGGCTCTAGAGATAAGGGGACTGAAGTCTCTCCGAGCTTCAGCTTTGACTTAGCTCCCTCATTTTCAGCCTCCTCTCTTGCCACTTTGGTCCACTTCTGTGATTAAATTTTTATAAAGAATAATCTTTCATGTGTGTTCATACGTTTACTGTGTGAATATGTGTGCAGTGCACATCTGTATATGTGTGAAAGAGAAAGAGAGACAGACAGACAGACAGACAGACAGACAGACAGACAGACAGACGGACAGAAAAACAATAGAGGGGGGAACAACACCAAAATCCTTATGAATGGGTGAATAGATACAGAAAATGTGCAGAATACTATTTAGCCATAGAAAGGATTAGTTGTTTTTGTTGAGATAATAAGGATGGAACAACCTGGAAGTCATTTTGTTAAGTGAGACAGACACAAAAAGATAAATATCACACGGCCTCATGCATGAAATTTAAAAATATCAGTCTCATGGGAGTGAAGAGTAGAGTTGTGTTTTCCAGAAGATGGAGTCAGCAGAAGTAGAAACAGACATCAGGTTGATGTCTGTAGTGCATTTACAGTTAGATAACAGATCTCCAGGTCTACTGTGCAGTGAGGTAACCACAGAAAACAATTACATATTGTGTATTTCATAAAAGTCAGAAGAAAATATTTTGAATACTCCATCACAAAGAAGTCTGTGTTTGGGGAGATATATGTTTAACTTGATTTAAAATTATGTGGTGTATACATGCAGTGAAACATCACAAATCAGCTCTTTCTTCTTCTTCTTCTTCTTCTTCTTCTTCTTCTTCTTCTTCTTCTTCTTCTTCTTCTTCTTCTTCTTCTTCTTCTCCTTCTCCTTCTCCTT
>NC_022029.1:1853768-1880230 GCF_000317375.1 Microtus ochrogaster | reverse complement strand
CTTCTTCTCCTTCTCCTTCTCCTTCTCCTTCTCCTTCTCCTTCTCCTTCTCCTTCTCCTTCTCCTTCTCCTTCTCCTTCTCCTTCTCCTTCTCCTTCTTCTTCTTCTTCTTCAGATTTATTTATTATGTATACAACATTCTGCCTCGATGTATGACCACACGCCAGAAGAGGGCACCAGATTTCAGTACAGATGGTTGTGAGTCACCACGTGGTTGCTGGGAATTAAACTCAGGACCTGTGGAAGAGCAGCCAGTGCTCTTAACCTCTGAGTCGTCTCTCCAGCCCCAGCTCTTTCTTCTTAATGCATCAGTTAAGAAAAAAAAAAAACGTTAAAAACATGACTACCAGGATGAAGACGAGGGTCCAGGAATCCAAATGCATGACACACACTTTTCACTAATCACCTGTCCTTAGCCCCTGTCTTTCTCCTACATCCCAAAGCACTAGTGTCCAAACTGTGGCTCCTGAATCTCAGACACTCACTTAACTTCCTCTGCTTGCCGATCACCTTGCAGACACCCACCCCTGTTGTTTGGCTGGTGCCATCCTTTGGCTGCGTTTTCCTCCATGATGCTCTCAGGATTTTCCCTATACAAATTTTCTTCCTCCATCCTCGTGTTGTTTCACGAGGAGGGAAACACACACTGCCCATGTTAAATCTGAAGTCGCTTGGCCTTCTTCATGCTCATTCGAAACCCTGTACATATCCTTCATCTAAGGGCACTTCATTTTTAATGAAGAAATAAATCCATCACTTTTCTCAAGAGTGGCTCTTTTCTTGCAATGAACTCCGTTGTGTTGTGCTTGATGAGTTAGCAGTTAACTTTTATAAGATGGACAAATATCTCAAACCACACAGACACACAGACATAGACACAAACACAGATACACAGACATACACACACATACACATGCACACACACACACAAAGGTACACACACAGATACACAGACACACAGACACACACACACATAGGCACACACACAGACACACGCAGACACACACATCAAACTCGGTCTCAGTAAAAAGACAGGTCATCACAGTTGTTGTTTTGGGAAGCAGAGAGTGGTTCATACATCCAAGTTTAATTCCCAAATCCCATTGTACAGTTCCAGTTCAGATACACAGAAGCCCAGAGGAAGCTTGCTAAAGACTCACAATGTATGCACACATATGCACCAACACATCTAATTCACACACCCTAGCAATCTGTGGTCCCAGGTAAACAAAGGAGATGCATTTCGTTTCCATCCTCTCTGATGGAGGCTTCTTTTAAAAGAGAAGGCATTTATCTATCTCAGGCCTGTAGGTTCTGTCTCCGTGGCTTATAACTCTGCCCCCAGGCATCCTTCCTGATTGCCGTTCACCTGGAATGTGCCCTTGCCAAATGGAACTAGGTTTACTTTCTGTACTCGTCTTTCTCTGCCAAACAAGGACGCAACTGCAATCCATAATGCAGTGCCCACAACTTCTGCTGCAGCTCAGCCTTCCAGATGATAAGGGCCTTCAAATTCCAGGTCCCATAAAGAAAATTTAGAGCCCTTAGTTGAAGATAAAGCCCTTATGTTGCCCATCCATCAGAAACTTCCCCACTCTTTCCAAATCCCGCTCTGGCTGTGTTCCTGGATTGCAAACGCACCTGGAGTGAAGGGCAACCGGGCGGCAGAGTTGAGGAACACATAGAGGGGCGGATGATTAGCAATGTGACGATAGAACATCTAGAAAACTCACCAGGAGTTCTGCCTAGGTGTACCACATCCTTCCTGTAATGAATCACGTCCATGTCTTCTAGGGAATAAACTTTCCTCTTGGAAAAAAGACCTTTTTACTCAGAGATCCTGAGTTCAGTTCCCAGAAACTACGCGGTGACTCCCAAGTATCTATAAGCATATCTATGATGCTCTCTTGTCTCTGATACCCTCTTCTGTCATGCAGGCATACGCACAAGACAGAGTACTCATATACATAAAATACATGAATAAATACATCTTTTTTAAAAAGTTATTAGGGTGATTCTCTTTACCTTTTAGTTATCAAAATCAAAGACGTATGACTCATTGACATTGAGAAGTGATTTTTTTTTTTTTTTGTAGATATCAAGGGAAAGTAACTAAGCAGGGCCATCTTCACCTGCTAAAGTATCCAAAAGTCAGCTGTATTTTTAGAACACCTATCAGAAACAGCTTACACTGTTACGGATGCCTTTCTCTGAGACAGTTGTCTTGTGTGCATGTATCTAATAGCACAGCCTGGAGGAAGGTGTGTTTCTTTGCAACAGAAACAGTTGCAAACTCCCTAAATGGAGATCATACCTTATCCGCTATCACATTAACTATTCTGCATGAGTCAACAACAGCTTGATGAGGTACCTGATTCTGCAGAAAGAACATACTACTCTGGACTTTCTGTTCCTTACAGGAGCAGGGGAATGTATTCTTTTATTTATCAACATCGGGTCTCTCTGAGGGTTAGTACCAAGGGCTCCGTTTTTAAACCATGCGTAGTAGCTCCCTAGACAGCCTAGGAATTAACTGGTCAATTAGACGTCTAGCCTGGATGTATGTCTAATTGACAATGACTACATTTTGATACTATATCTGCTTAGGAGATTATCTACAAATTGCTTTATGCTTTGGATGGTTCCAAATTGCTCTATGGACATCTGTTTTTGTTGGCCACAAATGTGCTATTTGCAATGACAGTCTTGTCATTAACATGAAATCATGGCTTTACCTACCTTATTATTTTCTCTAACTTTCCTATAAATAGCTGGGGTTTTTATTTTGTAGGAGTATGATATTTATAAGGAGAAGAATTTCTTAGGAAATGTCCCTGATTCAGCCATCCAAAAGACTTCTGCATACATGTTTACTTTCTGGCCCTGGAGTAGCAAAGAATTCCTTTCGTCATCTGTACACATAAGACTTAACATGAGCTTGTTTGCTTTTTTTAAGGGTGTGTGTGTGTGTGTGTGTGTGTGTGTGTGTACATGAGTTCAGGTGCTGGTGGCCCCAAAGGCATTAGATTCCACTGGAGTTGAAGTTACAGGTGTTTTTAACCTGATGGATATGGCTGCTGGGAACTGAACCTGGGTCTTTTGCAAGATCAATATGAGCTCTTCACTGCCAACTCATTTTTCCGGCTCTTGGTTGTAAAAGGCTTGCTGTGTAAACCATAAGTACTTAGGTTCAATCTCTAGAACCTGGATTAACAATAAAAGTTGGATGTGACGGCACCCACTTGCTAGTCCCTTTTGGAGGGACAGAGACCTGCAGACTCCTTTGGCTCAGTGGACAGACAGCCTCGAGCACTCAGTGAGTCCCACATCCCAGGGAGAGACTCAAAACTCAAGTATCTAGGACTACACCTGAGGAAGGAAACCCAAGGTCAACCTTTCACCGTCAGGAACCCTTCTGCAAACACACGCAGACACCCAGATATCAACAACAATGGATCTACATTCTTTGTGAAAATTTAGTGGAATAATCTGATGACTAATCTATTGGCTGTGGAAAGTTATCACACTAAGGTAAGATGTTAAGAATCAATACAGGTGCATAGTTGTAACTTCTTTAAAGGGATATATATTTGAGTAGTTTGAAAATAACTTAAAAAACAAACAGAAAAGGAGAATGCCTTAAAGGTATTTTAAAACTTGTTCTGCAAGGGTCCTTGAGTTCTGGGTCAAAAATCTCAGTCACTAATTATATTCTCATGCTGTGATTAATGTATACCTGAGGGCTGGAGAGATGGCTCAGCAGAGGTTAAGAGCATTCGCTTTTTTGGAATAGGACTCAGGTTTAGTTCCCAGCAACACACGTCAGCTCACAACTGCCCAGAGCTCCAGTTCCTAGGATCTAATGCCATCTTTTTACCTCCCGACGCACCAGCCATGCATATGGTGCACAGACATACATGCAGGCAGAACATGGTACGCATAAAGTTATTTAACTGGTCTTAAATCTTTTGGGTAAGTTATTTTCTGTGAATCCCTGCATCTTCACCTATAAAATGGCAGTAAGTATGTCTACTTTACAGCTACCTCCAAAGACTCATTGGGATAAGGTTAAAAAATACTCCATCCTGTATCCAAATAGGGGGTGTTTACATAAGTAGTGACTGAGGGAGAGACAAACAAGAGGAGACCATCTCTTCCTGGAGCACTGGGCAGATGCTATGCGGTGTTGATTCACTTGTGAAATTCAGTAAAAACATATATATATATATATATATATATATATATATATATATATATAATCATTACTCCTTCTAAAAATCAGTATTACTGATAGGAGTGGTTCCTTACTATAATAATTTCTTCTAACCTGAATTTTCCTGTAAATAAATTTGCAAGGACAAAGACTGATGTCACTCTGTAATTGACAGCTGTTCATCTCTTCCTTGCTAGCCTGGCTACCGGGAGCGATGGGGCTTTTGTTTAGGCAGAACCATTCCTGCCCCAGTGACAGTCACTCTGAATACTCACAGAGTTGTTGCTTTCCAAGGGTTGTGTCACCACCAGTCCCATAACCGGAGTGACAAGGGCTGCCACTTGGACCCATGGCATTGTACGGTGTCTGGGTCTGTGGTCCCTCCACAACCAGGGTCCTCATTGATTTCTGAGGCTCCTGTGGCCATCTGGGTCACCATCTGGGTCTTTGTTGGTGCTTGAGAGCCACTCTGGCACTGGATCTATGCTGATCAGTGTGACCAACTGGGGCAGTGGTGACATCTGTGCCCAGGCTACTGCCAAGGCCATGTCTGGGTTCATGGAAGGCCATGTCTGGACTTGTGGCCCTGATGCAGCTTCATCTGTGTTGAGGTCCATGGCTCCTGTTATCACTGCAGGAAGTGAGGCTGGGACTACACAGAGTTGGCCCACCCCTCACTGGCTGAAGCACTGGGGGAGTGGATAGTTGAACTTTTCTTTGGGTCACCAGCTCACAAATAATGACATGAAGACTTATTATTAAATATGAAAGCTTGGTCTTGAGCTTAGGTTTGTCCCCAATTAGCTCTTTTAATTCAAATCTATTATCTATTTTCTGTCACATGGCTCTTGTCTTTCTCTGTTAGTCCAAGTTGTTTTGCATGTTGCTTGTGTCTCTCTTGGGCCTAGATTTATCCTGAGTTCCTTTCTTGGCCAGGAAGTCCCGCCGATTCTCTCCTGCCTAGCTATTGCTCATTCAGCTTTTTATTAAACCAATCAGAAGGTGCCTTGGCAAAGACACATCTTCACAGTACACCCATAACACCCTTCACCTTACCTCGGCAGCACAGCAGAACTGTCCCTATTTGTGGGGGTATCAGTCAGCCGGCCCTGGAGATGACAGAGCAGGAGAACTAGTCTATCAGGAAGTAGTGGGGGTGAGGGAGAGATACCACCCTTTCTTCTCACCCCTTACCCCTCACGACCTACTGCAGGCAGTAAAAGCTGGGCCCAGGCTCACGAGAATGAGAGCTGACCCTGCCCCTCATTGATTGCAGCCCTCAGAAGAGTTGGTCCTGCACCTCACCCAGGTAGCACATTAGAACTGACTTTCTTCATAGGGGCAGAAGTGACTTGACCCATGAATGTTTGTCTGAGTGGGAGATCTGGCCTCACCCTTCATCTGCCATATGGTGGAGTGGGCAAGGGAGAGAAGACCTCTCCCCTCCAAGGCCCTTGACTTCTGTGGTGGCTGGAAGAGCAGGTCCTGCTCCTCACCTGGGCAGTACAATAGAACTGATCTTGTTAGTGGGGGTGCAGTTGAGCCCACCCTAAGTGTGAGATAGCAGAAGAGCCGATATCCTTACCCTCACCTGCCTTGTGGTGGCATGGGTGAGAGAAAAAAGGTGTCCCCCACTTGCTGTAGGCAGAAGAGCTAGCCCCAGGTCACAAGAGTGGAAGAGCTAACCCTGTCCTTACACCTAGAGCTGATTCTGTTGATTGGAACACAGGTGATCCAGCCCAGAGGGCGTGAGAGTTGGAGAGCTGATCCCACCCCACCCACAAGCTCCCCCATCGCAATCATGAGAGTGGGCCCTGCACCTCATCTGGGCAAGACAATAGAGCTGGCACTGGTGGAGCGAGCGCAGGCAAGCTGGACACAAGGATCTGAGGTTGGGAGAACTAGCGCTGCTCCTTGCCACTTGATGCATTGGGTGAGCTAGCCAGGGCAGAACTATAGAGCTCTCTGGAGTGGTGATGGCAAGGGAAAGCCCAGCTAGCACCCAAGCCAGGACCAGGGCTGTGAGTTAGCCTACCCTAACACCCACCTCATTTTGAACTGCAGGAGCTTGTGAAGGGGCTCGACCTACAGATCCAAATCTCCATGACACAAGAAAACAAGATATCCAAGGGGAGCCCCCGTGAGGACCCCATTAGTGATAGAGCAGCAGAAACTGGAGGCCTCGAACCAGACCAGTGACTCACAGCAATGAACACTTACAAGTAAATATCTACGGACTAAAGGGTAGATTGTGTGGCTCAGTGGGCCACAGTACAGCTTCCACACCAAGAATTTAGTTGTTGCTATTGTTTTGTTTGTCTGGTTTTTGGTTTTGGTTGGTCTTTTCAATTTTATTTCGTTTTGGGGGTAGCCTGCAAGGGTAGAGGGCAGAGAGGCAAGGAGATGAGACAATGTGTGGCATCAGGATGTTTAATGTGAAACCCACAAAGAACGAACAAACGGTTAAAAAACATTAGGTTCAATCAAAGACTCCTCTTGCATAGCTCCTGCCTACTTTTGCTGGCTGCCGTTAGTGCAGGGCGCCTTGGTAACATGAGGAACAAAGAGATGCTAGAGTAGATGGCCGTGCTCAGAGACTGGGAGGCCAAGCTGCAGAAGCAGCAGAGGTAGAGAGCGGCAGGCGACTTTGAGAGCCACAGAAGTCTCCGAGCCACAAGCTTAGCGCCTTCGCTGGAGTAGTAAGCGGCGGCGGTGGCAGTCAAGAGCAAAACCAGCTGTAAGCAGAAGCAGTGGCAGCTGCCACCCAGCAGCAGCAGCCTTGGCAGTGGCTGTTGCTACAAAAGCCAGCTGAATAGTTCAAATGAGTGCACGAGACAGGAATAAGAGGAACGGCAGAAATAAAAGAAAGCAAGAAAAGGCAGAGAGCCAAGCCTGTAAGGCTGGAAAGAGGCGGGGAATAGGAGCGTCTGGCCTCCATCGACAGAAAAATTGCAGAGACCTGTCAGATCTTTTCTGCCAGAGGTCTAAGGCACCATCGTCCCAGGAGTTATAACACTGGTCACTCTCAAGGCCTAGGGGATCCTAACCTCCCAGACTGGCCAAAGATTTCCTTCAGTAATGAAGGGTGGAGCTGAGAACTTGCATGACAGCTGCGACGCTAGAGGGCTCCACCTGCTGCTACTTAGGGCTGTCTGCTGCCACCACTCTCTGCTGTCAATCAAACCATGAAGGAAAACAAAGGCTGCCCGAGTCCAACGGTGGGAGAGACTCTCCTTTTCCACTGTGGTTTGCATCACATAGAGCACAAGGCTCCCAGCTGATCTGTGATATAGGCATGCCACATAACAACAGAATTCACCTGTTCTCTAGCTTCTAGCATCCAGAGGAATGTCTCAAAGAACCATGCTCAGTTTTCTTGTCAACAGAGTTGCTGGGTTTCAGGAGCTTGCATCAAAGATGTTCCATGTGGACAAGGAGAGCCCAGAGAAGGAAATGAAGTTTGTGAACGCAGAGGTCTCTCCTAAATTGAAGGAGATCAATGGCGTAGGAGCCTAATGTAGATTAGTCACACATTGTTACTCAGCTTAAATTCATTGAGACATCTCAGCGGCAGGTCAGGTGGTGGGCAGAAGGCAGAGGGACGTGAGTAAATAAGGCTGCCCTTGTCTGCTCTTTGTGAGGCACAGCCTTCCCTGCAGGAGTCTGTGCATCGTGGCGTACCATCTACATACTTGTAGTGATGATGGGTCATTGATTTTCACATTCAGTTTGATGCTTGCCTTGTGGTTTGCGATCTTAAAAATCTATTCTGCACAGAAGGAAGCCACAAATGACCATCAGCAATAACAAATCTTGGACTCTAACTACCCAGAAAACAACAGCCTCTGAAATTGATGACCTGGTAGTCAAGGGCATTTTGTCTTCTGCTTCCAGAACTCTGACAAACAGCCACTGTGTTCAGGGCAAAGGAAACATACCTTCCACTTTCCAATCCAACTGATAAATCCAAGCCCTTCCCAAGCCCTTTAGGCTGTTTCCTTGTTTCCAGTCTTCAGAGGGTCAAGCTTACTTGGATGCGCCGTTAAGAGGGCTGTTTGGTTTAACATGTACATTGCCCATCTGAATGGCCTGCTGTGCTAACAGCCATATGAAAATCAGTTGCTGGAAGCATTATTTCCAAGAGTAGGTCACCACCAATAGTTGGGTAACAACCTTCTTCTCACATTCCCATTGCCAATTGGGAGAGAGGTATGTAATTGACTACTTTAAGGATAACGCCATCACCTGGATTCACAAAACCTAGTTGGGAGCAGCATTACAGCCATCATCCTGAATTCAAGTCCATCATAGTAAAAGTACCCAGAAATAGACTAGGAAGCAATTGGTATGTTTTCTAGCTAAGGAAAATAATTTTTAAACATACGCACTGCACAGCCATACTGGGTATTTTTTTTCTTGGTTGGTTTTTTTTTCTTTGCTTTATTTATTATTAGCAATAGTATTTTTTGGTAGTTTTGTTTTATTTGTTATTAGTAGTAGTAATTTTTATTTTGGTAAATTAAAGGGCAGCCAATTCTCCACATATGCAAGCACAGTTGTAACAAAACGAGGTCAGTGTCCTTGTTCTGATTGCACTGGAGAGTTCACAGATAATGACCATTTTAGCAAATACCCATCAGAAAAAAAGCTGCCACCTCCTGAAAAAGAGTCCCCAGTCTCAAACCTTGTCTGACTATTCTCAATCATCATCCACTCAAAAAGATTCCAACGCACTGAAAGAGTCCATGTCCTTCACTGACGGTGTTGCCAAAGACTGCATGCACACTGTAAAGAGAAACTAGTTTTCAAACACACTTCAAAACGATAGAAATTGCTTCAGTAAAATACACTGTGTGGGGTTGCTGCTTGGAATGGGGCGGTTTCTGCCCCTTGAACTCTCTATCTTTTATCTCTCTATAAATGATTATATAATAAATAATCTATTATGCCTCTGCTTTGAGAAGGAGGAAACAATTCCACGTTTCCCAGTTAGCACCATTCCCTCATTTTCATAGAGTCATGTCCACTATGGCCATGATTTCCTGCTTTCTGATACAACATCCAGAAAAATATACAGATCCCTATGGGCAAGGTTACCCACGCAAATGTTTCCATACCACGCGATCTTCATTTTACGCCCTACAAAACTGGCACACTAGGGACAACTAAGTATGTTTCAAAGCTATAACCTTCTGAAAAGTTTGTGTTTATCCAGCATGGTAGACCGAGGGTCTTTGTGTGAATTACCTTAACCACCTCCTCGTCTACAGGAAGAAAAAACCCGCCTCAGCTCACTTGAAGGTAAGAGAAATACCTTACTTGCATTTTAATTCCCATTCTATTAGGCAGAAGACCAGGAAGCAAGCAAGTGCCTCCTGTAATCAATTCCTGCCAAAGCCACGGCAGACATATTTCATCTTCCGAATGGACCCTCAAGGGCTGAACTTGCAAAGAGAGCATCCTATGCCATTAAAGCCAATAAATGAACCTGTTTTCAAAGGGCCCATTTAAGCAGTTAGCTCAGTCACTTAGAGGGGATTTGAAAGTATGAAGCTTTGGGTTGAGGGATGGAGGGGATGCAGCCTCGATCTCATTTTCTGTTCCTACTGAGCTGTCACAAGGGAAGCTGGCGGTGACAGTGAACACACAGTTGCTCCGTCCATCCACTTCTCTGTCCCTGGCATCTAGATGCATGAAGAATTACCCACACACTGTCCCCCTTCAACTTTTGAGCCCACACCAGGATTCAATGTCTGTCTGCTGCCATCAAGTCAAATAGCAACCAAAAATGAGTATTAAACTTCGTCTGACAGAGAGGTAGGAGCTAAAGGATTTAATTCCATCCTGATCTTGTGAAAATGGTGCGAAAGCATCTTTCTCTTTACTGTGTTCTAATCTTCCATGTTTTATTATAATGAATTCCACAGTCACTGTGATTCAGTTAAAAATGGAACCTAATCGCTGTCTTTTCTCTCAGGGCTTATGAGCAAAAGCAAGATTTCTTTGCCAGCTTTCTCTTGGCTCACACTTCAAATCTGTCTCCTAAGGCCCAAGGATGACGGCTGGGGTTTTATTATTTATATGATTGCCACACAAAGGTCACATCTAGTGCTCATGTTTCTCAACGGAAACCATCCGCATTCATCTCTGCTTCTCAACAGCTTTGCCGTGAGGAGTTCCCACTGAGCAAAGAGACTCTTAAAGGACAAGGGAGAGGCTCACAGTTAAGTCAGTGTGGGACCATTCCATGCTGCATCCTCCCGTCCAAGATTCATCATGTGTGACCTCCAAGGTTAAAGGCTTAGTAAGGTTTGCATCTGGAGCATCACCCAAGCCTTCATGTGACTCCAGTGGATTTGCTTCTCAGCTTGGTGGCACTTCCGCGTGGAGACTTTCAGAAACAAGGCCTGCTTGGAGAAAGTGGGTCATGAAAGGTGTGGGCTGGAGAGTATAAGTTGTCTCCAGCCCCCCTTTCCTGCCTGCCTTCCCAGCTGCCTCAAGATAAGCAACTCTGCTCTCCGTGACTCACTCCCGACTCTGGTGTCCTACCCTGCCTCAGTGCAGGTGGAAAAAGAGTAAAGCTTTTTAACTCTTACCTCAGCTTACACCTGTGAAACCATGAGCCACAATAAACCCTTCTCTCCTTAAACCGATTGTCATCAAGTATTTTGTTCCATGCCAATTGAAGACTGAGTGATACAAGGTTCTTCAAAGTCCTTCGGGAAACCAATCCTACAGACCATGCACCATCAGTTTTTTTTAGAAGGCATCAGTAGAAGGAGAGATGACTCACTGGTTCAGAACTCTCGCTGTTCTTCCAAAGACCCAAGCTAATTCTTAGCACCAACATGGCTGTCAGAATTGCTCATAACTGCAGTCTCAGAATATGTACTGTCTTCTCCTGGGTTCCACTGGCACATGCTGCACAGACTAAAGACACACATGCAGGTGAAGCTCCCATTCACAGAACATAAAAATAAGTAAATCTATTTTTTTAAATCATTAACAGTTACAAGGTGGCTACCGAAAGGCTAGGTTTCCCAATTCCTTCTTCTCCTCTGTCTTCAGTTTTTATTTACGGAAAGTTTTGGACATGTATACATTGTATTTTGGTCATATTCACCTTCACTCCTTCCCTGCAATTCCTCTTGGACCCTTCCCAACCCATTTATTATCCCCCCAGCTTCATGTCCTCTTTTAAGAAAAATCAGCCACTGAATCCAATTACTGTTGCCCATATGTGCACTGGTGTGGGCTGAGTCATGGGCAGCCTACCAAATGGGCACTTTCCACCAAGAAAAGTGCTTCTCCCTCCTTCAGAAACCATCAGCTCCCGTGAGCTCCCCAAGTAGTGTGGACGTCAGGAGCCCCTCCCCTCTCCAAGCTGGAATTTTCAACAGGCTTGTATTGGTGGGAGTTCCTGTGTGTATCACAAGCCTGTCATGTCTCTAGACAAGCCCTTCACACCACTTGTCTCCATCGCCTAGTTCTTATAGTCTTTCCGTCTCTTTCCCAAAATGCTTCCTGAGGTTTGGAATGTAGAAGCTCATCTAGACATCCTCCTAAGATGATATTGACTGGTGAGGTCATAGTCATTTTGCTATATATATAAATATTATATATATGTATATGTATATATACACATATATATAATATTTTGAGTAAGCATACTCTGGGATGGTCAGGCAATGACCACATTACCTGTTGCCATGCTTTTGGGAGGACGTCACCATCATTAAGCAATGTACTAAATTATGTTGTGATTTTAACACTGCAGTTGCACGCCTGGCTACAGCACTCGCTCTTAACCACCAGTATGTGAAATATCATTGTATAAATCACCCTTAACTATGTCATCCTTTTCTAGTTCTCATTCTTCTACCAAACTGTGAAAGGACTGTGTATTGCTAAAAGAATTAACATCCAGAAAGTATACTTAGATGTCTAGGGGACTTTTACATAACAAAAGCACAAACCACCACATGAAGCACAGAGGACTCAATCTCCCTGCTGCTTGTCCATAAATGTCAAACAACCAAATTCTTGTTTTGATTGATTTTTCAAATGGTACTGAATGAGTGGATTGACAGTTCTTATGTAACAAGCATACTACTTAATCTTTCTCTTTCCAAAATGGCTCTCTGTGCTCAGCATCAAACTGTATTGTCGCTAATTATGATGATACCCACACTATGAATATTCTCCACTGTGAAATGTGTTACTTCCCTGTATTAAGAGGCATCTGTGTTTATTAGATTTTTTTTATGGAGCCTGTACTGCAGAAAGAAAAATAAAACTTAGACATGGTCTCTGCCTTTGAAGTATTTGAAAGAGAGCAACCTTCATTTGTAGTTGTGAACTCAAGTAAGGATGGAGCAAGAGGGCTTCAGGGAGATGATAGGTTTGACCTGAGTCTAGACTTGGAAGGAAGAATTAAAGGCACTAGGAGGAAGGGGATCATGTAAGAATACCACAGAGTGCTAGCACTGTGGTCTCATGGGCTTTGGTCAAGGTGTCGCACCTATGGCAAGGCCCTTGGTCTGATCAATAAGGTGGGAGCCAACTTGCAACAGTCATGGGTGTTTAGATTCAGTGCCTGAACCTCACTAAGTGGATGTGGAGAGCTTCAATGTCTCGCCTGTGTCCTGGGAGCCTATAGCAGTGTAGCTGAGAGCTGCTGCTTCCTGGTGCATTATTTAATGCCTCTAAACTTTGGTGGCTTTGTCTACGCATTCATGTCTGTGTGGTCCCTTGAATGTCTAAGGGTATTTTATGCAACAGCAGAGACTACCGTGTGATGCAGAGGAAATTCAATTTGCTTATTGTTTTGTCTCCAAAATGTCAAGCAACCAAACACCTGGTTTGATTAATGCAGAACACAATAGCTCCATTCTGCCAGGGCTGAAGTGAGAATTAGGGGAGTTAGTCATTCAAATACAAATATTTATCAAGCATGTACTATTTCCTAGGCTTTCTTCTGAGTTTCAGTGACAGCTCTGACAACAATAGGATGAACTCCTGAGCAGGGCTCCCTCCTAATGGGGGAGGCAGACAGGACATCCGATAGCTGAGCCTTATCAATTATGACAAGCGCTGCAAAGAAAAGGTAAATATGGGAAGGTAGTCTGAAACAAAGAAAAAGTAAATACGAGGAGATTTGAAACAAAAGGATATAACAAAAGGCTTAAGAAGAATTCACCGAAAGTGACTTTCAAGTAAAGACTAGAAATGCGTATCAGTATATAAAAATCGCAATACCAGTTGTGAACACACTATTTTCAGATGAGAAACTTACAGGAAGGTCCTGGGGTAGAGGAGTGGCTAAGGTCTTTAAAGGAGAGTGAGAAAACCCATTGTGGCTGGGCAAGATGAGAGGCAGGTTCATAAAGGTTACAGTAGGTTTGTGGTAGGGAGCCTGTAGGTGAGGTCTATGTAGGGCCCTTGAAGTTTATAACAAAGACTTATGATATTGGAAGCTACTGAAGAATTTCAAAAGGATATGTAATAAGCCTTTCTTTAAAGTAGTATATTTTATGCTACAAAATCATAGATATAGATGATATAGATATACAGATATACATATCAACCTAAGACTAGAGATTTGATATAGCCTCAAAAGATATTAGCTATTATTATTTTCTTTGCTGTTAGCATTACAATATATAGGAAAAAGCAAAAGCCCTGGTATTAGCCAGGATCCACGGGATAAAAGAGAATAAAGCTTTTTCCTATAACTGTTTTCATAATATGCTGTGTGCGACTGTGACAATGGGCCCCTCAACTAGAAGACAGTATCAGACAGATCAACAATCAGCTGTGCCTTCCTCAGTGATTGTGTCCCCTGACTTGGGGAGCTGATTGCCTATGCAAATGCTCAGCTATTGTCAAGTTGTAGCATAGAGATCTAGTAAAATTATATAGGCTAGAGTTGACACAAAAACACTTTATAAAAGTTATAGAGGCTCTTGGATGCAACATTGGGTTCCTACCAGGATAGTTGGTGACACCCTGTCACTAAGACCCCAACTCTCAAAATTCCTCCAGGAAGACGGGGAATGGTGGTTTCTAGTGTATGCTGGAAGCCGATTTTTCTTGCTCTGCTCTCAGAAACCAATAAGCATATAACAACGTAAGAACAATGCTAAGTATAACACAGGAGAGGACGTATCCCAGTCACTCATCTTCCCACACAGTCCGTGCAAACATACATTATGAAAAGCTTCCTGGAGAGAACTTATGTAATAGCTATAAAGAAATCTCCACCATTTTACGTAGTAATTTCATCTTTTAACAGTACATAATTTTTTTAAAAGAAAGTAACTTGAAATATCTACTTTGCTCCTCAACAACTTGGAAAACAAGGGAATAGCTCTGTGTCCTTCCAAAGGTGGTCTCAAAGCTGTACTCCTTATGGACACAACATCCACTGAGTACAGCCAAGTAGTGGGCGAGTGGTACCAGGGGGAAATTGAAGTCACTCAAGAATGAGTGTTACCCAAAATGACAATGGTGGCAGGAAGCGTCTGAGCTGAACTTTGCAGAATAAATGCATGGCTTTTGGCTGCGTTTTTTTATTTTTTTCAAGTCGAGCCCACATCTCTTTCCATAATTACAGTCCCTGGGTCACATTGGGAAAGCATGTTCCAGGCAACAGGAGCCCTTTTTCCTATGCAAGATTTTCCAAACCATGCTTTGTACCCTGTTAATTGATATGAACAGGTGTTATTAGAAACTGTTTCACAATTGATTACTTGGAGTGATGTGGTGGAATTTATCTAAGTATCTTGGGTGCAAAGTTTCTCAGAACATTGATTTCATAATTGATACTATATATTTTATATTACATATAAAATTGTATATTAGGAAGCAGAGTGAATCAACATGGGCAGAAGAATGGCCCAGACAAATTATAGTACCAAGATTGGGTGGGTATCTTTTTAACCTATTAAGTTTCCATCAGCCAAGAATAATGAACACATAACTTTGGAAATTTCTAGATTTATAAAAGAGATTTCTAGATTGGGCCTTGTCAAGACAGGAAAGTCCCTTTTCAGGCCTGCCTTTTGCTAGAATTACTTCAGGAGGGTGACTTGATTTGATATACTGGCCACTGAAGAACCCCATTTAGACGAATTCATGGTAGGAGAAAGAACCAGCAACTATAAAGAGTGCTGCATTCACGATCTTCCGTTCCTTCCAAAAAAACAAATGTGCCCATTGCCAGAAGATTTACATGTTTAGACAGCAAAGCCATGCAAGCTGTCACTCAAGAGAAGCCTGCAGAATTCTCAAGAGGGTTTTCAATGCCCGGGCAGATGTGTATCTGGAGCACAATTCCACATTCCATTCTTAACCAAAACACTATCTTGAGGGTAAGAGATCCATATTTGAGAGGACTGCAGGGTTCACCTTGTGTTGTCAACAGTAAATATGTCAATCACACACGAAAAATGCCTGACAGCTTCTTCTTCGTGTTTGCATTCCATCTAAAATAGCTACCCACAGCTGCCTTTGGGTGGATGACAGGCTCAGGACTCAAAAGAGGAGCCTGTCCCGAGGACATAGTCACTTGCTCTTCACTTGTCACTTTGAGCATGGTATGCCTAGCCTTTACTACATGGAGACCTTGAACCTCAGAGATCTGTTTCTGTGATACCGAGTCGTGGTGTAAGATACATCAGCTCAGCCCAAGACAGCAACGCTTAGCACTCCCTGGCTATGCCAGCCCAATTGCGAACCTTAGGCAAGAAAAGCTACTCAGAGGGTTCTTACCAGATGATGAACCATCAGGTGTCTGCAGAATTAGTGCCCACAGTTAACAGAGAGGGTTTGGGTTTACAGCTAGTGTTGACAAGCTAATTCCTATGATAAACTACATCACATCATGGTAAGGTTTTAGGGAGGTGGAGTGGAACATGCTGGCGGTAGGTCACTCAGATTTGACCTTTTACTGCACCACCCGTGATCTTTCTCCTCCTCAGGCATGTTTACTTAATCTGCCTGAGTTTCAGATGCTTCTCCTGAAAGGCAAAGAATGCTATAATTTTTTATTTAATTTGCTCCCATTCATGAAGCCCAGACCAACATACTGAATATTTTGAATGTGAATAAAGTCCAAGTATGGTCCTTTCTTCAAAGCTAGAAGATTCTATTTCTGAGCCAAGAGGTAGATGGAAGATGCTCCATTTTTTTCCTTCGGCTGTTTTCTCTAACTCTCCATTTCTCCCTCTTTTCTCATGTACACTCGTCAACAAAATGCATGGTTCTCTAGGGAGAAAATTGAATTTCCATCTCCCTGCGTGTCTGAAATATGTTTGCAAACTACCCAGAATGGGTAGGAAAGGATGTTGTAGGTTAGGTACCAAGCCATTGCTAAATCTGGCCTGCCTGAACCTTTCATCCTTTTGCAGAGGTTAAGGGTTGACTGGGTATCACAGCTAAGGTATGTGTTTTAGTTTAATAAGTTGCCCTTGGGGATCTATTTTCAGGAACCTCATTTATCCCATCCTAAGGAACAATTCCGTCCTATGAAAACAAATGGCTGTAAACAGAATCTATCCATGACCAGAGGGCCTGATCAATAACCCAGTATTAGCTGTGCAGTCAGTGATAGATTCCCACCTACATGAGGGTTATGTAACATCTCCACAGGAGTCCTTATGCCTATGCATATCTAATAGGGTGACATAGGGACCAGGAGGGAACTCTCAAACAAATGGATATACTTTCTGTCTAGAATTCTTTGGATCTCACCAGAAAGTCAGCTAAGTTATCTCCACTGGGAGGAGAAAGTAGCGTCTGGCAGAGGCTAAGCAGAGAATCTGAACATGCAGAAGATGTCAAGAAAGCTAGAGTTAAGAGCCATTGATGTTTTTGTAAAGATCCAGTCTTTCAAATGAGTACAAAATCATGGCCAATTTCATAGACTTTGGGACTGTGGAAGGAAAAAGATCCCAGTGAATGCCCAGACTGAATATAATTCTAAAACGCCTTTGGTATTAACATCTTCTCTGCTCCAGAGGAATGACTTCCAATAACAAGATACTTTAGACAAGGACGATATGGTGCTAATAATAATGCCTACCATTTATTCAGAATCTCTAGGCATTGTTTCAAGCTCCTGAAATAAACGAATTCTGTTAATGCTCACAGTTCTACGACGCAGATTTTTATTATCTGGGAACTAAAGCCATGCCCTTCAGAAGATAAGTGTGAGCCTGAGACTTTAATGGCTGAGCTATCTCTCCAGCTCAGACTTTTATCATCTGTACAGGTCAATATTCTGAAGCATAATGAGGCTAAATATCTGACGTCACAGCAGTAAAGGGCAGAGCTAGGCCTGGAACCCAAGGAGCCTGTCAGCCTAGCCTATGATCTTAGCCTTTATGTTTAGCTATGATAGATAAATATGTAGCACGAATTCTTATTTGTGCTAATAATAAAAACCCATAGTCAGATATAGGGGCTAATGCTGAAGATCAGAGAAGCAGAGTGGCCAGTCACTAGGGAGCTCTTTTACCTCTACCAATGCTATCCTCAGAATGCATCTATTGACTGCACCTGTCTCCACCAAATTGTAGACTGCACTGAGCTCCTGTCTCCTCCTGCTTTATATTCCTCTCTCTTCACGGCCGTATCACTTCTGTGTCCACCTCCCTAGTGCTGGGATGAAAGGACTGGAATCCCAAAAGCTGGAATCACCTTTGTGAGAGCTCTGTTGCTCTCTTAGACAGACTCAATCTCCTATAACCCAGAGTGGCCTTAAACTAACAATAGATCCCTTTGCCCCTGCCTTCCAAGTCCTGGAATTAAAGGTGTGTGCTAACACTCCCTGGCCTTAACTTTGAATTCTGACCTTCAGGCAAGCTTTATTTGTTAAAACACAAACAAAATATTACTCCATAAATACCATTGCATCCTTGCCCAAAATCTGAAAACTCTCTTAAATTAAGTCATATTTATAACTAAACCTACAGATTACAACATTTAAAATTCAATACATTGATTGATTGACTGATTGTATATATGTGTGTGTATATTTGTGGATGCATGCATATATGTATGTGTTTGGATGTGTGTTTGCCACAGTGTGTGTACATGTGTAGATCAAAAAGACAACACGTAAGAGTTGGCTCTCTTCTTCTGCCATTTAGGGATCAGAAATTGAACATGGGTTATCAGGTTTGATAGAAAGTAGCTTCATATGCTAAATCATCCTGCTATCATCAGATTAAAACTTTTATCATTCATATATTTATGTGCCATTCATGCTCTGTGACAAAGACTCACCTGAACTTCCAAAAAGACCCTATGCTTCTAAAAATGAGGTCCTTCATATACATATATGCTTTGGGTGGACCAAACGCCTGGCATAGAGCAATTGTCCACTATCCATTTGGCAAATGGATAAAGTAGCTACAGTGAAGAATTGGCTCATGCCATCAGCATCCACCCTAATAGGAAGGCTCCAGTTTTCCACTCAGCCACTGAAGTATAAGTAATTGTCTCCAGTGTCTGCCTCTTTCAGTAGACCTACAGGTTGTATGAGTACAGGGACTGCGTATTTATATTTTGTTTTAGCCCAAGTGAAAATCAAAACACCTGGGACACGGCTGAATGCAATAACTTTTTGGTAAGTAGATGAATTAGGTTCATAGACCCTCATAGCTCCCTGTGGAGAGAGCTGAATTCAGTGCCAAGAGTTAGCTGATGAGTGTTGCTTGGGTCACCAGGTTTCTGCTGTGATCTCATTCTGACTATGGGAGGGATTTGTTGTGTCAAGTCAACCCGTGTGCCCTGAAACGCTATGATTTTTCTAAAGCACAAGAAAGCACCTGTGGCACACTAGAGCTGGGGAAACTGGGGCGATGCCCTGGGAACTAAGGGGCTGAGAGAAAAAAGAAGTCACCAACTATTCATTGAGGAATCTCTGCCTCAAGCAGAGGGCTGCAGCTCAGAATGTGGACTGGGTGCACTGAGAAGTGATGGAAGTTGAAGTTGGAAAGGAACAGCAGGATTCATCCGTGGAAGCTCTTGAACCGGGGGAAAGAAGTAAGTGACTCAGAATCTCTTTCAAAAAGACAGAAGAACGAAGGAAAACAACAGAATTTTAGGGGACCTTTGTGTAAAAAGTTCTGAATTAAGGTGGGGTCTTTTAACTAATGGCACCCTAAAAGCTTGACCGCCTAAGACAAAGACAATTTTGTTTTTGTTTTGTTTTGTTGGGGGTGTTTATTTTAGTTTCGATGGGGGGGGGTCATCTATTCCAGGCTGACCTGGGACCTGCTACACTTCTGACACTGAGTCCCTGTTCCTCCTGCTTCATCCTCCCAAGTGCCAGAGTTATAGGTGTGCACCACCGCACCTAGCTGGGAAGATGATTTGGATCCAAAGAGATGCCAGGAATGGCACCTTCCCAGTAATAATGGCAACTTTAATAGACATTGAAGATCTGAGAATTAAATTTGACACTTTTTCATAAAGACACCTTGTGGTCCCCAATAGTCAATGATTCTCGGTGCTCATGTCGCAAGTCCCATGGCTGTGGTATAAGATACTGATGTCTTAAATGTCCTCTTCTGAGAAAAGTGCCTGGATGCTCCAACGTACCTGGAAATCACAGCTGCAGAAGGGAGTTCTGGATCAGAAATCAGGATACCCGAATTCACATTCCAGATCTGCCTGCCACTCGGTGGTCACGTGGACTTGATAAGTCCTTGCATCCCTAAATTCTCAGCACCTGGGATTCTCAGTATAAAATGCACTAACGGCAATTCCTAACCGAATGCAATAGCATGTGAATCCTTCTGAAATGAACACAGAGTAAAGCCACATGAACAGAGTAATGAAGATTTGTCACGAACCTTACACCTTATCCATTTTACATATTCATATCCAATACTCAGACTCTAACCCATTTTGATTGTGCCTTGAGAAAAAGCTTTTGATTAAGGTTGAATGAGTTATAAGAATGAAGCCCTAATATAATAGGGTTGGCGACTTTATGAAAAGGGAGAAAGAGATCATTCCCTCTCTCCACACACTCAAGAAAAGCCGTGCAGATGCACTCAAGTATATGTGCACACACATGTGCGCCCACACATATCAAAACACAAACACACTTATAAACATTTTAAACAGCAGAAAAGATCCTTGGAAACACAGCGAGACTTTTTATTTCAAGAGTTTATTTTCTTTTTAATTGTGTGTGTGTGTGTGTGTGTGTGTGTGTGTGTGTGTGTGTGTGCAAGTGTCATAAAGGCCAGAATAAAGTGTCTGATCTCCTGGAGCGACATATAGGCAGTTGTGAGGCACCAGACATAGGAGCTGGGGACTGAACTTGGGTCTTCTGGAGAAGCAACAAACTCTCTTAACTGCACAGTCATATTTGCAGCCTCCGGATGAGGACTTCTAAATGGCACCAAGAGGCTGGACAAGGTCACATGATATCAAGAAGTCATTTGGATGTTGGGTCTGCATTAACTCTTGGATCTACTCATTGTACCAGATTATTGGTTCATTCCTTGATTCATCTGCAGCGGATAGATTGCATTTATAATAGTAACAGAGAAGGTCATAGAGTTTAAAATATAAAGGAAAAAGGCAAACTATAAACTGTCAATTGCATGATTCTTTTTGCTTAAAGATAACATCATAGCTATAAAAGAAGTATCCAAGAGTCTGACACTATCACATACAGGGTCCTTATCTAACCCAGCATAAGACAGGAAAGTCTTCCCTAAAAACTCGTTTTGGCAGTTGGAAGTCGGGGGAAGTGATAAAAATGTAAGGAAAAGGAGAACATTTATCCTCAGGAAGGGGTCCAGGTGTGGGACCGGACAGCAGGAAGACCTCATAGTGGGGTAACAAGAAGGACAAATGCAGTCGGAGTGTGAGGCGCAACAGGGAGCCTACTGCTGGAGAGAAAGGGTCGAGGTCAGGTAATTTATGAGCTCACGAGCATTTGTGAGACACACGTGCTTTCAGAGTCAAGGGAAATTTCTGAAGCCTCATCTAAGAGGCTGTAAGTTGGGAGCAGGATGACTTTCTCCGTCCCCTTTAACATCCTTGTCCGTCAGGGCTTCACTTTCCCAAGCAGCCTAGTCCTGCTTAGAGGAGAACGAAAGGTTCTTCCATCTGCATTTAATGATGTCAGGGACTGGTCTGGCCAGTTTTAGGTGAGGAACTGTAGTACTTTTTGGAACACAGTTAAATATTTAAAGGCAGAGCACTGGGCAGCTATGGGCATGGATCAGAGATAAGCCATTAGTTGATGACTGCAAATATTTTATGGATGGAAAGGAAAGTGGAAAATAGAATTAAAATGATCTGCATGGACAATAGCCATTGATGGAGGTGCTGGGCAAAATTTTCTACTCTACTGTGTTGTGGAATAATCTTCTTTTTGTACACTGTGAAGATTTGTCACTCAGATTGGGCTAATAAAAAGCCGAATGGCCAATAGCTAGGCAGGATTTTCAGTGCAGAGAGGACGCTGAATACAAGAAGGGCAGAGACACAGAGAGTCAACAGCCAGATGGGGAGGAAGTGGCACAGGCAGAAAGTATGCAGTAAAGATAATAAAACCATGGGTCAGAAAGCAAACTGATAAAAATGGGTTAATTTAAGTTGTAAAGGCTAGTTAGTGACAAGCCTGAGCTATTGACTGAGCTTTCATAAATAATGATAAATCTTTATGTGGTTATTTGGGAGTTGGCATGTGGGACAGAAAAACCAGTCTATATTACTGGTCTTCCTCATCAGATTGGCTAGTCCTGCTGTCATAGATAAGCACAGGCCATTCTAGCAAGAAAATTGACACAGAACCTGTTTTCCGTGTTTCCTTTACTCTCATATGTTGTCCAGTGGAGAACTATCAGAGTGGACCTCCACTCCATCTGGGCACAGTCATTAGAAACTATGTAACTTGCCTGGCTTCTCACTGTCTTTTCCTATCCAGCAGAAGGTACCAAGTCCCGACACAACCAGCAGATGCCCGCATAAACTCTGTGCATTTTAGTTAATTGCTGTTAATTAATTAAGTCAAATCTTCGGTTGTTCAAAAGCTTCTCCATTCAAAGGCTCATTAAATAAATAACTTGAATGTCCTTTACTAAAAGACATCCTAGACCTGGAGGCATAACAATAAACAGGATTGAGTTCTTGTCCTCAAGACAGAACTGCAAACTGTAGGGTAAGGATCATATAGTCCATAGTAAGTTCTGTAGGAATGGAGAATTACTCCTAGTGTATTCATTGCTTCTAAGTTTTCATTATTAAATAATTTCATGTTCACAGGAAGTTGGTGTGTCTGTATCCTCCCTATCCTCCCCTCAAAGAAATATATTACATGACTGTGGTACAGAACATTGATAGTACAAACTACAGAACTTATTTATGCTGCACCATTTTACATGCATGTAGGTCAGCATTATTTTATTGCAAATATAGATTCGTGTACCTACCATTACTTGAAATGTATGGTGTGTGTGTGTGTGTGTGTGTGTGTGTGTGTGTGTGTGTGTAACAAACATTAAAGACATAACAAAATGAGGTATGTTTGGACTGAAGATGGTATTTTTCTTAGTTAGGGTTTCTCTTGATGTGAAGAGACACCATGACTACGGCAACTCTTTATAAGGGAAAAACGTTTAATTTGGGTGGTTCACTTACAGTTCAGAGGTTTAATCCATTATCGCCCATCATGGTAAGAAGCAAGGCAACATACAGGTGGACATAGTGCTGGAGCTGAGTCCTTACAACTCGATCCAAAGAAAACAGAAAGTGAACCGAAACATTGGGTGTGGCTTGAACATATATGAGACCTCAAAGCCCACCTCTACAGTGACATACTTCCCCCAACAAAGCCTCACCTCCCAAGAGTGCCACTCCCTTTGGGGGGGGGGTCATTTTCTTTCAAATCACCACAGTATTCTTGTCCCAGCTGAGCTGCTCTAGAGAAGAGAAAAAACGCTGGGCTTCTGAGACCTTGTTACAAGTGTTACCTTATCAACTTGTGTTTATCCCACAGGTCTTCAATTTCATCTACACAAGTCCTATCCCTGTGTGGTTGAAGGGGCTCAGTAAGTTCATAGTGTAGGGTGTTTTGTTTTCTAGATACTCAGGTACTCAGCAATGGTCATGAAAAAGCCAGTGAGTGGTACTGGAACATTCAACACTGGAGGAACAGAACAAGTTGTTTTTTATTCTTTGTTATTTTTGAGGAATACCCCAATGTAAGTTCTTTGCTGATAAGAATCATTTATTCCATGGGAATATTTGTATTTCCAATAAGCACCATGTTACCAACTGCAAGATACCCAGTATCCGGTGACTGCTGTCTCTGACTTGTCAGTGAGTCTTGACTAAAACAAGACTCAGTTTTTTACACTCAGCTGAAGATAGACGGTTAATGAGATGAATGATAGAGCAATGAGCTTTGCTGTGAATCTATTTTTAAAAAGAAAGCAGAGAATAGACTATTATATTACCACACTGAAATCTTTACTTTGCTCTAAGTATATATTATTATTCACTTTTCTCTTCCCACCATATTATATGTGGGGGAACATGTGTAAGGAAGTGTCTTTGCATATGTGTGTGCACATGTAAAGTCAGTCCCAAGGTTGAGGCCAGGAATCATCTCCCATCATTCATTTCATCCACATTATTGATTGGGGCAGGGTCTCTCGGGCAAACCCAGGACTCACCAATAAGGTCAGTTTCCCTGTCAAGCTTGCCTGTCTCTGCCTTCCTAGACTGGAATTACAGGTTCTCCATGCCTGCCTAGCATTTAAATGGATTCCAGAGGATCTAAATTCTGGTCCTATGTTTGCATGACTAGCTCTTCATCGCTGATCCATCTCCCCAGACCCCATTATTCCAAGAGAGGAAATCCTCAGTGAAAGACACTTCTTTGCAACACTCACCTGTAGCACTTAGCGTTCTTTTCATGTATCAAACTTCATGAAAAGACTCAATGAGGTTTGATACATTTTTGCCTTTATCTGTCATTTACATCCTAGTAAGAAATAATGAAAACTTGGTTCCTAAACACAGCTAGAAATCAGGCTGAAAAACTGGAAAATGTCTGACTAATAGAGCAAAAATGGATGAGCAGGAAACCAAACCCTGCCTATGTAAGACAAGAACCACTCTATAAAACTCTATAAGTTGTTCTAGATGGTCAAAAGAGCTATTCTTGTGAAGGCTTGATCTTGACTGGTTTCACATAAACCAGTCATCAGTAAGTTAAAACTGGAAACATCTATGTACATTAGAACATGATGAAATATTACACAAACACCCACAATTTTCCATTCATCCCAGAGCCTGTGCCCTTCACATGCTTATTTTGTTTCTTATTTTTTGAGATAGTGTCCCTGTGTGACCCAAACATGCCTTGAACTCCCTGTCATCTTCTTCCCTGTGTGCTGAAATTACAGTTATACCCCATCATGGTTGGCTTACATGTGATTTTGAAGCTTTTTCTATGTCCTTGAATCTGGGTTGCTGTCATGATTTGCTGTGGCCAGGAAAACATGAGAAAAGTCAAAGCCTCCCCATTCTGCTCTGTAGCCTCTCTGAACGAGTGCTTTGCCTTGCTCTCCTAGACCCTGCCTTCCCATGAGAACAATCCAGGATTAGCCTATTGAAGAACGAGAAGTCACCGAGAGCAAAGCCAAGACATGTGAGCCATGGCCACCATCAAAGCCACCCTTAGAAGACCTGCCAACTGACCACAAATACGTTTTAAGCCCAGATAAAGGAACCACACCTGACCCAGATTATCAACATCTCTTCACTCTCCCAGAAAAGGATAAGCAAGATGGAAGTCTTATTAATACATCGAGATCTATGCTTGCCTGCTTTTCTGCAGCACTACAGTGGCAATAGCCAACACAGCAAGACTCTTAATCCCTTCCCTATCAGTGTTTCATTTTCTCTGCCTAGATACGGGGACTCTGAAGCTTTATCTGGGTTAGGCTGGATTTCTGCCTGGTGAGAGCAGGCGACACCCTTCTGGTAGAAAGACAGTGATGTGTTTTCCTCTTGTGTACAATACAGCCCACAAATCTCTCGTAGGCCGCTCTGTGGCAAAGCCGGAGGGGAGATGCTGGCATCATCTTTCAAGCCGAAAGAAGCTGAATCGAACACTAGCTCCCGGGCGCAACCATTTTCCATCCAGTCCCTAGGAAGGGTGAGAGCTGAGGCGAGAACTTCAGCCCCTGAGTTTCGAGTTTGAAAGGCGGGAACCACAATCTTTCCCCATGCAGATATGCATTACAAATATTTATAGGCAAGGGAAAAATCATCTGGGTGCTGCCTGAATTGTGATATTCTCTGCCGTCAGTAGATGTCATGTGACTCCATAGTTTCTCTGACCCTGGTGGATTTTTTTTTTCTTCTTAAAAATTGCTTCAAACAGAATATTGATCTTCCTGGATTCCTTTTCAAAGGCTGAAATTTTCTGCACTAGAATAGGAAGGAAAAGTACCGTGAGGATCTATTAACGAGAATTTCACCAACTGATTCTTACTCATACTCTACGGCTAAATCTAGCAAGTCAGCTAGCCTTGGGTATCCTAGTTTGTGATTCAAAATGCAAAGACATCAATAACATTGACAAGCGCTTGTGTCCATTACCCGTCCTCACCAGAATGCAATGCAAGGCTTTCATTTCTAGGCAAGCAACTAATACAACTCAATTGTGCCATTGCTGTGCATCAGCAGACTCAAGGCTGGCTTTAACCAATCAATAGAAACACTGAACTCCCTCTCTCCTGTGAAAACAGAGGCCAAGGACCCAGAATTAGCTAATCAGTAAACCTGAAAAAGCTTATTTGTATAAAGAAACTAAAATTTGTTATAAATCTGCCTACTTGAAGGCTCATTTTGTTCTTTGTAGACTAAAATACATACACATACACACTACAGTATTCAACTTTATACTCAGTAATAAATATTGGACCAACTCAGAAGCTTCTAGAAGTGGTACCCTTCCACTCACAGTCTTTATTTTTTTTTTCCTTCAGAAATTTGGAACAAACACAGAAATAAGAATAAAAGAGCTAGTTATTGCCATCACTCAGGAGGAAGATGCCGTGAGACAGAGAATTCAAGGCTACTCTGGGCTTTCTAACAACACTCTATTAGATCAAAATATAATGATGACAATAATAAATAAGTAAAAACTTAAAAATTAATTTTAGGCCAGGCGGTGGTGGCGCACACCTGTAATCCCAGCACTC
>NC_022029.1:1799770-1853668 GCF_000317375.1 Microtus ochrogaster | reverse complement strand
ACAGAGAAACCCTGTCTCGAAAAATTAAAAAAAAATTAATTTTAGTAGAGTCATATTCAATATAGCAATTAATATCTGGTGAGATTAGACTCCAACTGAGAAGATAGTCTATCCCCTGTGTCCTTACTCAGTACAGAGACTGTATTCACTGACATGATGTTTATTGGGCATGGAACTCACACCATTTAGTTATTAAGTATTTTTTCACTCTGAGCTCATGTCATCTAAGTGTTGTCTGTTAATGCCTCACAGTGAAGGTCCAGTACGACAGCGTAGCAATTATCTTCATCACTAGGCTTTAAGTGCCTTAAGGCCAAGGACCACTTTTTTCTGTTTCACTGCTATTGACTTAACGCCTAGAGAGACCGTTTCCTCTGCAGTGAACACACAACACCTAGTTGCTGAATGAATGTATAAGCAAATGAATTAATTAGTGCATCAACAATTGAGCAATTTCAGGATTATGGTGATAATAGTCACTCTGATCAAATAAGGGGTTTAAAGCTCTCACACGTCCAGAAGATTCCTTAGCCATTCATCCCGCAGAAATTTCTCTCTCTGTAATAGGACTGTTGGCACCTTCCCCAGACCCTTTTACAAGGCCAGTCACCCATCCTCCACCTTTTACGAGTGTCAAACTCCAAAGACACATGGCCGTGCCAATTTTTTTTTTTTTCTGGAAAACCTCCCTCAGCTGACAAGAGATGCCTTGCCTGCAGATGTCTGGAAGGTTGCAGAGTCCTTTCCTAAGAATAGTCAAGCTTCAATGTCAGGATGAATCAAGACTATGAAAATCCATTCCTTTGCCTTCAGATAGAGCGAGGCTGTGGCATTCTTTGGTTACTAGATCTCCACTTGCGAACAGGAATAGACTGGATTGTAGCTAGGCTCTTACCTAGACTCAGTTTCACTCCCTGCCATACACCACATCCTTAATTCTGTATGGGTTTCCCTAAGAACACGAGCTTAGTAAATACACTCCACAAGAATCATGATTTCATTTTGCTATTACTTAAAAGGTTCAGTCTGTTATCATCATGATCTGACATGGTGATGCGCAGGCAGTCTGGTGCTAGAGAAATAGCCAAGCATCCTGCATCTTGACTTGCAGGCAACCGGAAGGCCCCTATTTTCAATAATTGGAGAGAATTGTTCTAAAGTCTGAGACCAGGACCTACTTTTAAAAAGCAGAAAACTTTTCCAGGGATTGTTACTCTCAATTCTGGCAAGGCTTCTAGCATAAAGTCAGGTACCGACAGCAGAAGGATTTGACCTTGATACGGAAAACAACCCGGGAAAGGAACCTCAAGGTGCTGTCAACAAAGGTAAGCTATGAAGCTGGAAGAGGGATAATTTACTGATATGGAACACCTCCCATGACCCAAAAGTTAATACCCAAAAGTTAATATCCTGAGATGAGTCAAGGCACAGCTTCTGCTGCACTCCTGGGATGCCTCCAGTAGATTGAAAAAAGTAATAGCTGCATTAAGTACAATAGAGATGTCAGGATTTTAGTTGCAGGGTGTAGAGGGATAGATTAAAATCTCCAAGAAATGAGGATGCAAGAATGATTTCACCTATCTGGTCAGGAGCCTGGGATATGACACCATTACTTTGGAGGGCCCAGGGAGCTATTTGTTTTGGAAGGTGCGGGTGATGGAGTGAGCAGCATTATGAGAAATCCACAGTGAATACCCTCGGTGGACCAGGACGGACAGCAGGCACTGTTGTTATAGAACTGGCTTCCCTGGGAACCATGTGGATAATTAAGAAGCAGAGCCATACGTGCCAGGTGGCAGCACCTGACCATCCATAGGAATGTGGCTTATCTTAGTTGGCATCCAGGTTGAAACATCTGCTAAGTCTATTCCCAGGAGCCTCCCATGGCAGCCTGTATTGTCCACTGTCTTAGCAATGGCAGACTTGTCTGAAACCAATATCCCTTGTATGCGGAATCTTATACCTAATGCAACCTTGCGGTTTTCATATATAAAAGGACATTTGGGGGGGGGGCAATCTTTTCCACACTGCATATTATGACAGAGTGGGTTTTGACCAGATAACTAGGGGAAAACATATGTTTCAAACAAATGAATAGCAGGCTATGACGAGCACATACGCTTGGACACAAACGAAAAGACTGGTCACTTGAGCCACTTGAACTATGAATTATCTCACTCACTCAAGTTCATTTCCCATTCATACGCACAACCTGGGGTGTCGTTTTGCATGCTCCATACATAAGGAGGTGTGTGCTCCAAAAGCATCTGTATTTTCGAACACCTGATTTCAGCATTTGATTATGGAACAATAGCTGTGTTAGTAAGGGGACTGCGATCACAACCGTCCCCAGACCTCCATCGCTTCCCTTATTAACCACAGTTCTCAGCTACATCACAGGGTGGAAGAAAGTATGCCTCGAGAACATTCTGTGCTGGGGATGGGGCCGTGGTGAAAAGCACTTACTGTTCTTGTTAGAGGACACGGGTTCATGTGCCAGCCCCTGTGGCCGGGGGGCACGAACCATCCTTAACTCCAGCACCACGGGGATCTGAGACATCTGGCCTCATGAGCACCTGCATTCAAGGGCACGCATACCCACCCTCAGACATATGCACATATGAATAACTAAATACACCATGGTGTGCGTCTCTGTCTAAATGAAAAAGTTACAAGAATGTCATTCAGTGCAGGATAGAGAGAAAGGAAGGAGAAACAAGATCTCCGGAAACACCAGCTCTCTTTCTGTCAGCGGGAAATTTCCATTTAAGTGCTGTGTTCTTTAGCACCCCCTGGGAGATTCAGATAGAGCCTCACAGGAAGGGACTCCAAGAAAGCAGATCTCCGCTCCTCTCAGAGGAACACATCACATTGTAAGCTCTTTGCCAGTGGCAAGGCTAAATGGCAAGCCTGCCAGTTCTCTGTGAGACAAACATCTCAGCAGTTGGTATTCCTAATATTCTGGGAAACAGAACACTTATCTTTTGACTCCTTAGGCCCCGAAGCTTCTGCAGTACATCACATTTGTGTGTGCACTGGAAAGGGTGTCTGCGGGACCACAGTCACTTTTAATGCTGCTTGTTACCAAGTACTTTTCTACTATTGAGGGAGAGCCAGATTGAACTAGATTGTCATTAGCTCTCTTCTGCTTTGCCTTGCCCCTCCTACCATCATCCCTGCCTCGTGATGTTGGTGCCCTTCTGCATCCCCTTCTTCTTGAGCATTGGCTCAGTGTTTTGACTTACTCGTGAAGAGTGTAACGAGCATCTCAGGATGTCAGCCCCAAGTTTACATTCTTAGAAAGGTTGTGACTGTCATCTTGGCTATCACACACTAGCATGAAGAGGAGTCAGCTGCTTCATGATGAGCTGAATTATAATGAAGTCCAGGTGGAACATGGTGAGAACTATTTAGGAAATAAAATGAGGAAGTGAGGTCTTTCTTCTCACAGTCAATGATAAGCTGGGTGTCTTAGTTAGGGTTATCATTGTTGTGAAGAGACACCATGAACACAGCAACTCTTATGAAGGGAACATTTCATTGGGGAAGCCCACTTACAATTTTAGAGGTTCAGTCTATTATCATCACGGCAGGGAGCAAGCATGGCAGCATGCAGGCAGATGTAGGGCTGGAGGAAAAGCCGAGAGTCTTACATCTTGCAGGCAAACGGAAGTCAACTGTATCACTGGGCAGTGTCCTGAGCATAAGAAAACTCAAAGCCTGCCACCATGGTGACACTCTTCCTTCAACAAGGCCATACCCACTCCAAGAAAGCCACACCTCCTAATAATGCCACTCTCTATGAGATTATGGGTTCAATTACATTCAAACTACAACATTCCATTCCCTGGCCCCCATAAGCTTGTAACCATATCATAATGCAAAATTCATTTAGTCCAATTTCAAAAGTCCCCATAGTCTATCACAGTCTCAACGATATTTTAAAGTCTGAAGTTCAAAGTCTCTTTTGAGATTCATGAAATCTCTTAACTGTGATCACCTGTAAAAATCAAAATCAGAAAGAAGATCACATATTTCCAGTAGGATACACATTACCATTCCAGAATGCAGGGAAGGAAGCATATCAAGAAAATACTGGGCCAAAGCAAGACCAAAACCCACCTGGACAAACTCCAAACTGTACCTCCATGTCTGGTGTCAAAACACTGTCCACATCTCCAACGCCATCCAGTTTTGTCAACGGCAACATACTTCTTTTTCTTGTGCTGGATCCACTCCCTGTTAGCAGCGTTGCTTAGCAGGTATCTTACATCTCTAACATCTTGGGTTCTCCAAGGCAATTCAGTCTCCACCTCCACAACTCCGTGCAATGACCTCTCTATTAGGCCTCCATTCAGGGACCCCCCCCCCCGACACATGCCCAGTCTCAGCGACTTTATTCCATAACTCCTTTCTTCTATCCTAAACTCTAAAACCAGAACCACATGGCCGAAGCTGCCAAGTTCTGTCACTTGCTAGGGCTGGAATACGTCCCCTCTTTCACTTACATCTTCAGCAGCTTTCTGTCTTTCACTGCCTAAGCTTGGCTGTCCTGAAACTTGCTCTGTAGACCAGGTTGGCCTCAAACTCAGAGATCTGCCTGCCTCTGCCTCTCTGGGATTAAAGGCTTGTACCAAGACACTCTGCTCTAAGCTGTTCTTCAATTTCTTTCCACAAATTGGAAACAAAATGGGGGGGCAGGGATCCTGCTCTGAGGTCACTACCCCCTTTATTCAAATTTTTACCTTGAACACAGGGTTTAGCTCTATTCCACTTTCTCATGCTCTTTTTCTCCTCAAAATTTACCTTCCTGTAATTCATCCTGCTCCTTTTCATTGTATATCTTCATTAGAATTACCATTAATATCATATGACAGAGTCTATCCTAGGCTGTTTTGAAATTTCTCCTACCAACAGAAATAATACAAAATTCTTCACTTTTAGCCTTAGGCAGACTCTCTGGACACCAGCCACTTTCTTCATCAAAATATCACAAGAATGATCTCTAGGAAACATACTAAAATTCTTCTCTGAAACCTCTCGGGTGAGCCCCCAACAGTTCAAATAACTTAGCACCCTTGTCTTTCATGCTTCTACTACTAGTATGGCCCATTAGGCAGAGTTTAAATTGTTCCCCTGTTTTCCTAACCCAAAGAACTAAAGTCCATATTACTGCAAACAAATGCACGGTCAGGCCTATCACAGCAATACCCCAGTCCCTGGTACCATCTTCTGTCTTTGTTAGGGCTTTTATTGCTCTAAAGAGACACCAAGACCAAAGCAACTCTTATTGTGACAGCAAAAGTTACATTTTAAATTTTAAATACCATGCCTAAGAGATCCACAAAACAAAAAATGTCTTTGATCTGCAAACCTCCTGCTCAATGACAGTTCTGGAGGCTATTGTGTCTGGGAGGTAAGCCACATGTTTTTCAATCCCCTAAACAAGTTTGCTTGACCCATCTGCACTGGGTGTGCTTGATCACACTGTAGGCAGGAGGTTCATAGGCAGAAATTAAGTTAGGATGGATGCTTGTCCCTGATTGGATGTAGGCTGGAGGTTCTTCAGGATGTATGATTGCTCCTGATTGGACCTGATGGGAAACACTTATCTCCTGCAGAACTTTAACTGGGGCCATCTTCTGGAAACCCAGAGCCCATTCACGTGGCCAGTATTTGCTTCAAATCTTGCTTTAAATTGTAGAGATGGTCTGATTCTTGATTGTTGGGATTAATATTATAAAGTAAAGGTTTTATTGGAGTGGCTCACTTACAGTTTCAGGAGTTCAGTACAGTATCATCATGGCAGGCAGCATGACAGCTTGCAGGCAGATGTGCTAGAAGAATGACTGACAGTTCTACATCTTGCAGGCAACAGGAAGTCGACTGTTTTATTGGGCAGTATCCTGAGCACAGGAAACCTCAAAACCAATCCCCACAGTGGTTTTGTTTTTTTTTTTAGTTGTTGAAAAAAAATTACCGCCTCCTCCCCGTTTCCCATTTCCCTCCCCCTCCTCGCACACATCGTCCCCTCCCCACTCCTCTACCCCCTCCCCCCCACTCCATTCCCCCTCCCTCTCGAGAATGAAGAGCAGTTCAGATTCCCTGCCCTGCGGGAAGTCCAAGGTCCTCCCACTTCTATCCAGGACCAGGAAGGTGAGCATTAAGCAAAGAAAACCAGCCCACGATCACAATCCCAGAGAACTATGACACAACACTTTAATGGGGAAAAATACTTTCTGATTGGAGTAGGGGATGGAAACAGAATCACTACTTACATGGACTGAGCACCATGGGTACATGGCCATGAGTCAACAAAAAAGACATTGACAGTAATGTTAAGTTCATGGTCTTAGAACCCCTCTATTCACAAAACAAATGAATTAGAAGGGCTTATAGTTGCATAAAGACAAACCAGTATTTCTCACAGTGTCTTTCAAGCAAGAGAGCAATGAGAGGCAGCTCTCTGAATATGACATAGGCCAAAGGGAATCAATGTACTAGACAACGTTTGATGGATATTTGGCTCACAAATATAAAAAAGCATTGCTTATATCCACAAACTTCCCATCTAAACATTTGGATTCTATAGTTTGGGGTTCACAGACAGGATTCTTCCCCTTTGAACAAGCTTTAGCAAATGATTCAGAGGCATTTATCTCAGCATCATATCTGGAGAAATTCCATTCTGTTGTGTTTCCCCTTTCCCTGGATGTACCAGCCTTAAAAGACTTCCCCATTTCTTTCTACCTTTGATAATGCAACTAACTAAGTTAACACTAGTCATTAAACTGTATCTAGAAAACGGGCTTAAAAATGGCACTGGTTTGAGACATGTCCTGTTAACCCTCCCTCACACAGCCTGTTGGCCAAACTTTGAGCTGCTTCTGCATGCTGGACCTGTTACATACTTCCTACAGTTTGTGTTCAGCTCTCAAAACATTCTTTGACTTAAGCCAGTACATAGTAGGAGTGCCATACACCCTAACTAGTTTTTGTTTAACTCTTCCCTTTCCTCATGCATTATTTGGAAGCCTGGATCTGCAGGTGATTCTCTAGCTAACCTGTCCCTTCTTTTTCGGCTATTGGTAGTCTCCTGGTCTGCTGCTGTGTCTAGGCTATAGATAACCACAATGCATTTTGTTACTGCTTTCACTTCTGCTGTTCAGGTGGAAGATCTATGGCATGACATCCCCCCACATTAATAATTTCTGTGGGCCAACTGCCAATAAAAATAACCACAGGAAGGACCTAAAGGCAGATTTTGTTTTTCAGTACATTTTCCCCTTTGTAAAAGACACCATTATTAAAACATTCTTAACAATTTCTGGAACCAGTTACCTCTTTACAAGAGTCTCTGGTTGGTAATGGAAGAATGAACGTTAAATGCTTTTACATAAGTGGCTGGGGAGGAAAATAGGAATGGGTATGTTAAGAACAGTTATTTAATTATGAGCATTTTATGGTGCTGTTAAGGTATCAGAAACCCACAGCTTGCTTTTGCCAACACCACGTTTCTAAATCTAGCTTATACTGGTTTCCTTCCATTTTCAACATTTTGTTTCCTGGGCAATTTGAAAACAGCAGGCCAGTTCAGGGATAAACATTAAAGTACAAATACTTCAGCTCTAGTGACTTTGCAAAGCAGCCACACAAAGCACTTGTGGGTTTGAGAATATTTTTCAAAAATGTACATTTCTGGGGACCGCTGTGCCATAATATCTTACCTTCAATGGGTTGTTGATTCGTGGTGACACATTTAAGGTCAGTGCTTTTATTACTTAGCATAAAATTTGGCAACAGGCCTGGTCCCTGATTCAGAGGGAGAGAGTGCTCAGAAATCTGCTTTATTGGTCTCTTTAGTGGAGAACCTGAATTTGTAAAAAGGAAAAAGAAAGAAAGAAAGAAAAATACATTGACTGGATGCATCTAGGGTTCCTTTTAATAACATGCCATTGTAAATGAGGCTTCTATCATGATTATCAGTCTTGTTAATAGACCGATCACCAAGGGTACTAATAATAAGTGTGTCTCAAGTAATACTTGCAGTCTGCAAAGGGATGTTTCTCCCATGCATTAACGCTACTGAAACAATTGCTCAGAGGGTTTCTGTTTTTTCCATCCTACAGATGTGGAAGCTGAGGCTTTGGTGAGTAAAGAACTTCTACGAGCACTAACTGGGAGAAGCTGAGTTGAATTCAGACGCCTTATAAATCTCGGCTTCTCTTGCTTTATATTAATGCTTTTTAATCACTCTGTCAGATGCCTGAGGAAAATAACTCCAGAAAGGGAAGGTTTGTATCGATTCATGGTCTTAGTCCTTGGTCTTCTGGCTCTGTTACTTCCTGATCCACACTTGGTGAGGCACAGTGTCATGGGAGCACGTGATGAAGCCAAGTGATAGAGGGCAGATGGAAGGGAGAGACTGGAGATGAGGTGCAGCTTTTTAGAACACCCATTCAGTGGACTGCTTACCAAACCAGGCCCCACCTACTTTCCACCACCTCCCCAGCATGTCGTCATTATCATGCCATCAATCCATTAAGAAATTAACTGCTTGAAAAGGTCAGAGTTCTCTGGCTCTAATCACTCTCCAAAAGCCCATCAGATGCCAATCAAGCCTTGAATGGAAAAGCCTTTGGGGAGATATTTCCTATCCAAACCATAAAATCGAATACAAATTTCCCGCAGATGCCAAAATAATGACATCTTTCAGGTAAACGGTAGATTCATGTACTATCGATGAATTCAATGGCCAGGTATTTAGGAGTGGCCTAGCGGTTTGAAACATCCACATGTGCGTTTCCCCCTTCAATCCTATTCTGCCACACACAACCCTCCCTGTTCTCACCTTCCACAGCAGTTATATAAAATGCTTTGTGCATTTGGAATTATGCTAAGTGTTAGAGATTTAGCAAGACGCATTCCTGGGCTTTAGGATATTGCTGTCAATTGTGGAGAAATTATTAAACTTGAAGTTACAAAGGAGACTTCATAACAAGAGCAAGGGTTTTTCTTGGACATACAGTGAGAACATGTGAGCTCAGTGGGGGTAGAGAAAGGAGGACAAAGATGGCAAGGGGGTATAGTTAGAGAATAGGTGATAGGCTTCTCTGAGAATGCAATATGGCTTGTCCTGTCTAGATAAGAGCTGATAGTTTATGTATTCTCCAATTAGTCTCTTTCTTCTAATGAAAGAAAACACATTGCCCTTGTATTTCATTCATATCTACGTTTAAGATAGGAATTCAGTGACATTACAATTGGGTTTTTTTTTTCTTTTTTGTACCCATAGAAAAGATGAGTCAACTCTCTTCGCTCTCAGCTGCAGGAAAAAGGATAGACTATATCAAGTTTACAGCTGCTTATTCTGGACTTGTCAAGCAACATACAACATGGCAAGAACTGTTTGCTGGAATTTCTTCAGTCATGTCCTCCCCTCATGTTGCTATTGTCCTTGGTAAACTCTGTGTTATAATGTTCATTGTCACATATGTCTTTAAAAGTATCTCCTATGTCCATCCATCATTCACAGGTGTTAGCAAGACACCGTATAGTTATATTAGCTATGATTATATTCTTTAACTATATCACTTTTATAGAACACTTTGTCCTGAAGTATTTTCAAGCCCCTTCATATTTTCTCGTGGAGAGGAATTAGGGTTTCCCAGATGAGGAAACAGATACAAAAGTTTAGTGGGTTGGATCAAGGACCAGTTAAAGGTAACCGCAGAATCTGAGCTCGTCGGTCTACATTTGGAGCCTGCAATCTTGCGGCTGTACAAACAGATGTTTCTCTGTGCTTTAGCTCACATGACATCCACTTGGCCCAGTTGTTGTCCTTATGCTGCCAAGTTTGCTGTTTCATTTGAAAAATAATAGTTCTGTGGCTGGCCCACGAGTCAGTGCCTTCAAACCTGAAACTACGTCGTGACAGCAATTCACTAGGGGAAGGTGGCACTTTTCCTAAACCTATAGCTAAAGGGGTGGGATGACTTTTTAATTAATAACCCACCAGTTGATTATCTGACTGACCTGACCCATTACGAGAAGGTTTGAACTGTTGTTTGTTTAATTAATAGACTTCACAGGCAATGAAAAAGTTTCAATCCGCCGGTCTCTTCTAAGGAATTCAGAACTATTCCCGGATTAAATCTGCAGATCTTCAGCTATTTTATTTTGCTTTGTTTTGTGATTTTGTTTTTTAAAGAGACAGTTTCACTGTCTAACAGCCTCAGCTGTTCTAGAACTATCTCTGTACACCAAGTTGGCTTTGAGCTCTCAAAGATCTGCCTGCCTCTCCGCCCAAGTGCTAGGATTATAGGCATTTCGGCAAATCTTGATAAACACAAATTACAATGACATTTCCATGTCTGTTCTGTAGAATCTTTTCCTTTTTCTTCACACATGAGAGGAGCCCCGGGCAGATAGACCAGAATATTTGGAGCCAGCTTATATATTTGCCGCACCGCACACGTTTCTCTCATGTATCCAATATGGGAAGATCAAACAGACTTCCACCGCCTCTACTACCTCCTCTTATCCCCTTCCCTAGTTAGTGCTAGATTCTCCACACTAAGAAACGCGAGGGTGAGGAAATATTTGGTTGACGCATCCATTCATCTCCTAGAGGGGCTGTCAACCTCTCTCCCCTTTAATACCGCATGAGAATTCTCAGTCCCTCCTCGTTTTCATTTTTTGACACAGGCAGATCCGTTCTATTTGCTGCCTTAGGATGATGATCCTTTCTGTGGACACATAGCTCCTGATCATTTCTCTTCATGGACCTCTCTTAGTTTCCTTCTTTCCCGCCGCTTGGCCACCAGTCTTCAACGTCTCCTGCTTCTCCAGCTATGACTGCTCCCAAGGCTTAAAGTGTATGTATGTATGGTCTAAAGATTCCTCTCCTGAGCCAGTCAGATGCTCTGATCCCCTCCTAAGGTCATCTTCTTTATATATACAGTGATATGTGATTAGGTGGTTGGATCATGAAGGACCTTGCTGAATGGAAATATTTTCTTCCACTTTTTTTTTTATTTCTGATTGTTGAAAATTTTTGACTTTTTTTTTTCAAAGTATAATGGATGTATGAGAGTGGATCCAGTGAGATGGTTTCCAACGGTAAAAGCACCCATGGTGGAAGGAGAGAACTAACTCTTGAAAATTGTTTTTTGATCTGCACATGCATGCTGTGGCATGCATATGCCTACACTCACAAACATGTGTAATAATAAAGAAAGGTCAGAATTAGGTAGTCAAGTATTTGCGTGTATGACTTGGTCTAAATTGCATTCACAGAGAGGAGAATAAACAGTCATTCTTTGTAGTAATATGAGCGGTGGGGCTGCGTCCCCAGCACCCCAGGCCGCCTGCTAGCTTATGCCCCGAAATAACAACACACAAATTGTATTCATTTTAACACTGCTTGGCCCTTTAGCTCTAGCCCTTACTGGCTAATTCTGATATCCCGATCAACCCATCTCTAATAATCTGTGAGCTCCGGTCTTACCGGGAAGATTTTAGCCTATGTCCATCCTGGGTCAGAGCTTCATCGTGTGTGCCTCAGAGAGCAGAGCTCTCGCCTCTGCCCGCAAGAGTGGAACATTGTGTCTCTCTGAGGTGTCTGCCCCCGAGAGGAGAGCTGTAGAGTCTCTGTCTGAGGTGTCTTACCTCACTTCCTCTTCCTCCCAGCATCCTGCTCTGTTTACTCCTCCCACCTATGTTTTAACCTATCAGGGCAAGCAGCTTCTTTATTTAATTAACCAATGACCTTCCTCCATCAATTCTTCGTTCACAGGCAGTTTCTAGGAAAAGCAAATCATCTTGCAATCCTGTAGCCCGTAAATGACAGACCACACAAGGGGCAAGGATAATCCAAAACTCAATTTTTGCCATGACCACACTCGACCCTGTTGGCATGTCTTATCCAAGTAACTGATTCTTATCCAAATGGCTATCTACCAAAAATAGGCAGAGGGAAACTTACGTGTTTGTGGATTTGGGTGGTTCTTCCTGATATTAATCTCCTGTCAGGGGATTTGTCCCTGAGCCCAGAGCTGGCACCACACATGGTATGAAAAAAACAAAAGTACTGCTTTACTTTATTTGATATTTCTAAAACTTCATCTTATCTCTTTGCACAGTTATGCAACCCTACAGATTTGGAAGTCACCCTCTGCACAATTCCCAGAGACTAGCATGTTTCTCTGTTCCTTTCACAGCTGGTTCTCTAGAAGAACAATTTTGAAACTCAGACAGACGTGGGATGGCCTTCTGTATATGTGTTGTTTTATTGGTTGACAGATAAAGCTGTTTCAGCCAATGACTTAGCAGAGTAAAAACAGGTGGGAAATCTAAACAGAGATATAGAGAGAGAGTAGGTGGAGTCAAAACGACCCCATGTAGCCGCCAAAGGAGGAAGATGCCAGAACATTATTGGTAAGCCACAGCCTCATGCCGAAAATAGATTAATACAAATGTGCTAATCTAACATGTAAGAGCCAGCTAGGGATGTATTTGAATTGGCCAGACTGTTATAACTAATATAGTTTCTGTGTGATTATTCTGGTCTGGGTGGCAGGGAAACGAAAGCTCAGTCTCAGTTTACACAAGACAAGGGCAGTACGTCACAATGAGGCACTTGCTGCAACTACAGGTGTCTATTGTAGGAGTTGTATCCCCTCTTTCAAAGTCTTCCCACTAATATGCTTGAGGAAACATCATTTGCCCTTGTAGTTGACAAATAAGTAGCGCATCTCTTTAATTAATATTCATGGCTTGTCTTGAATTTTATACTATCAAAGTTTTTAATTAAATATTGAAAACTTCTGTGGCACAACATGACAGCCTGCTGCCAGATCAGTTGCACTATTATGCTACATTATTTTTTGAAAGCATTTTCCCCTGGTATACAGAATCTTTAAGACATGTCACCTACCAAAAAACACTCAGGTTTTTCTACAAACTAAATTGTATGAAAAAGGATGATTATCATTTTGGTTAGCATTTCTCCTTCTACAAGACTCAAGAAAAATGTCTTTCTTTAGCATACTTCTTTTTTTTTAATTTTATTTATTTATTAAGGATTTCTGCCTCCTCCCCTCCACCGCCTCCCATTTCCCTCCCCTTCCCCCGATCAAGTCCCCCTCCCTCATCAGCTCGAAGAGCAATCAGGGTTCCCTGACCTGTGGGAAGTCCAAGGACCGCCCACCTCCATCCAGGTTTAGCATCCAAACTGCCTAGGCTCCCCCAAAGCCAGTACGTGCAGTAGGATCAAAAACCCATTGCCATTGTTCTTGAGTTCTTAGTAGTCCTCATTGTCCGCTATGTTCAGCAAGTCTGGTTTTATCCCAGGCTTTTTCAGAACCAGGCCAGCTGGCCTTGGTGAGTTCCCGATAGAACATCCCCATTGTCTCAGTGTGTGGGTGTATCCCTCGCGGTCCTGAGTTCCTTGCTCATTAATACTGAACCATTCAACCTCTTAATTTCTACTTTATGTGAAAATATGTTGATTTATTAAATACATTACTTTGTAAACAATCTGGAGTTTCAGATTGTATCTATACCATACCCCATGCCCTATGGTTCAGAGGACATTGCAGAAGAGGGAGCAGAAATATTTCAAGAGCCAGTGGCTGGATAAGACCGTTATGAAATAGTGTCTTCTGGATATGACAGGCGGTTATACTTATGAGCTCATAGCACCTCAAGGTCCTGTTATGTCCAGAAGAGACTGTTTCACAGAAGCCACCCTCACACCCTCCTCGTTGAAGGGATGACATGAGAATAAAGATGGCAGCTGATGGCTGCAGGGGTAGGGAGAGTCAGTTGCCTTTAAAGGTGTTGTTTCTGAACACATCGTCTAAGGTCTAGTGAATGGCCACACATCCATGTGCACACAGACAGCACCAACTGAACTTGGTTAGTTATTGTGAGAGCCAGAGAAAGAACTTGTTGAGAGGGGGTGTCGTGTTGTGTGTAAGAGGATTTGGAGGTTGGGAGGTGGGGATAGATGTGATCAAAACACATCGTATACATGTGCAAAATTGTCAAATAATAAATTAAAGTATTTTAAAATGGAGAATAATAACTCTTACTTCCCTTTAAAAAATGAGAAAACTGAGGTCGAACTGGAAGGGTAGTGTGTATAAACTCATGGGAGAGCTGACTGATGAAGCTATGATTTTAGTTATTTCAATTCACAATATTTTCTCACCTTCTGGCCCTAGGCTTCTTCCTATTTAACTTCATTAGCACATTTTCCCCTGAGATTTGAGAGAATGATTGGTGATTTTACCACTTTCTTTCTAATCCTGTGATCTTGTGATATTAGCTAATTCATTTCTTCCTTCTTCTACTTTACTGAGCATCTTTCAAGTTGCTACTGTTAAACACAAGCCATCAGTCTTGGGATGTGTATGCCTTCCCATCCTAAGGCAGTCTCTAGTGTTTACCTGGGCAACCACTCAATCCTTTACAGAGCCCAAGTCTTGGGCATAATAAACCATAATAAACCCTTGAAATGGAACAAATAATTTCAAGCTTCCTTCCTGAGCTCAAACATGTTGTATGTGTCCACCTGGTCCCCTCTTCATTTTCTCTCTTTATTCTACAAGCTATGTCATGGGGGCTTTGTTAAGTCATCAGTCCTGGCAATCTCAGAAGGTTAGGGGCACATTTACCAGTTGAAATTAGCATTATGAGATGTTATTAGCCACTTATTTCTGTGGATTTCTTAGCCCTTGTGATGCTGGATAATCTTTCCTTTATTCTGTTTCTACTTTTCCCTATTTCACTTTTATATAACCTTTTATGTATCTTGTTCACACTTCCCCCAAATTCCCTGCAAACTCTTTGAGCCACTCCATGATGGCTCTACACACAGAACTGGCTGTAAAATATTCACTGAATAAATTCAAGTCCATTTCTCTGTCTCCTGTTGCTGCTGTGTGTCTATAAACACGAGGTCGCAACTCTGAAATCGAGTAATACCAAGCTGTTGTAAATATGAATAATACATATACCCCAAGAAAATTCACCATCCTAGACAGCCAACACTGCCCATAAATGATTTGACCAGTGACTATAACTTCTTGATGAATAAAAAAATGCTCTCCTAAAAGCAATTCTCTCCTAAAAAGAAAGTTTTAGACTTTTCTTCCCTTCTCAATAAAAAAGAAATTAGAGTTGGGTGGTAAAAGAAGGGGTAGAAGAACCGAAGTTGTCACATTGATCTTGACATTAACCTTGTTGACCTCATCTTGGATGTATTGAAGACAGACGCTACCCTAGCTACACCTCTAAGGCATGAGAGTCTCTTTATAAATAAAACAATATTTATAGTGCAAGCAAGGTTTATACTACATATTTTACTTACCATTGGAAAATATTTATTTTTATTTCTTCACCTCCTATTTTCTGCTTTCATCATGACAGTTTAGTGGCTCGTTTCTTTAGGGATATATTCTCAGCTCTAACTATTTATAGCTGAATGATCATACGAGATAGTGCTTCATTAGCAGCTGACTCCAGACAACATTAATAGCTTAAGGATCATTGGATCTTTCTTCCCCAAGAAGCAAACTAAGGTAAAATTTAGAAAATTGGACACTATTCATCCCACAATTTACAAAGGTCTATGATCTTCTTGCTTCTTCCAAGACTAACAAACCTTGTTGGAAGATCTCTCGATGGAATACTGTAGAACAGTCAGTTATGAATGTTTGGAAAGAATTACCATGGTTCATTTGTGGCAGTTTGACACACTAGACATCTCTGGGAAGAGGGAATCTCAATTGAGGAGTCACCTCCATTGAAGTGGGCTGTGCGCATGTATGTCTCTGGGAATATTCTTAATTGCTAATAGCTATTAGACACATCCCTGTGTGGGTGATGACATCTCTGGGCAGGTAGGCCAGAGCTTCATAAGATATGGAGCTGAGCAAGCCATGGAGAGCAAGACATTAAGCAGAATTTCTCCATGGTCTCTGCTTCAGTTCCTGCCTACAGGATACCAATTCCTGCTTGGGTTTTGCTCAGTAATACATTAGAAAGTATAAGATGAAAACAATATCTTTTTCCTCCCTACGTTAGTTTTAGTCAACATTTTTTACAGCAAACAGAGAAACAAACTAGAACAGAAAATGTAAATAAGAATTAATATTTTTTCCACCCTTAATTAACACCTATGCCAAATATAATCCTGTCATATACAGATCAGTTAAGTCTTCACTGCAATCCTGAGAAAAGAGGTATTACCTTTCATTAGTAAGGAGAAGCAAAAGGCCTGGGTCCATCGGTCTAGCCTCTGACCTGTCCAGTCTGTTGCCCAGCCATGATGAGCGCCTCTGCAATGGTGACTGTGAGCCCTCAAAGTTTCCCAGGAACTATGAGGCAAACAAAGATCCCTGGTTCTGAAGATTCACAATACCTGATCAGCAAGATTCGGTCTCATCTTTTTTCCCCGCCTACTTTTTATGTATTTTTAAAGCCTCTCATAACTTCATTTTGATGCATCATCACCATTGACTAACACTTATTCATTTCCCAGAAGTTAGCTTACAGTTCACCTCCAATAGGCAAATACAGATGTTTCTGATTGTGTTCCCATTGCCGGCCATGCACTTGCCTGTGCGTTGGTAAATGAAGGCCTTCCATACTGTAAGCATCTGTTTACCTACTCATCCAGCAGAATGCCTCTCCTAGAAAGTGAGATGAGCCTTTCCTTCTCCATTTAACAAGCCCCTTGCATGCTATTTGGCACAGGAGGCATGATTTGCAGCCCATCATCTTTGAGTAGAACCGGAATAAAACCGATTTTATATTAATGAAAACTGCATCAAGAATCAGAATTCTGGAAAGCATTAGGTATTTCCATTTTCTTCTGTGGTTTTCCAACTCAGGGAACTACCTGGGAGGCATGTTAAATGGCTTAAAAATTGAGTAATGAAATGAATCACTCATGTCTTGTAATCAGTACTGTGCCATATGTAAGCGGATTTAGGGGGGTGTGTGTTTTCTGTTTCCTTAATTTCTGTCCTTCTCATGCTCCTTCAATGAATTTTTGTCCTACTCAGTCATTAGAACATTGGGTGTGGCATTTGTAAATTGAATATAAAGTGGCAGTCTCTGGAATTCTAGACAAGAGGAAGATTAAGGGAATGAACTCAGCTGACTTCCGTAATTAAGAACAAGCTGTCCCCATCTCCCCTTACCCCCAACCCACCCCACCCCAAGATCCCACTTTTCTCCCCGGCAATTTTGTCTACTTCCCATAGGCAAGAGGATAACTATATGTTTTTCCTTGGGTTCACCTTCTTTTTTAGCTTCTTTAGGTTCACCAATTGTAGACTCTGTGACCCTTATTTATTGCTAGAAACCAATTATGAGTGAGTAAATCCCATGTTCATCTTTTTGGGTCTGGGTTACTATGACTGAAAAAGCATGGGATAAAACTGGACTCTCTGAACATGGCAAACAATGAGGGCTGATGAGAAGCCAAGGACAATGGCATGGGGTTTTGATCCTACTTCATGTTCTGGCTTTGTGGGAACCTAGCCAGTTTGGATGTTCACCTTCCTAGACATGGACGGAGGGGGGAGGACCTTGGACTTTCCACAGGGCAGGGAACCCTGACTGCTTTTTGGACTGGAGAGGGAGGGGGAGAGGAGTGGGGGAAGGGAGAGAAGGGTGGGAGGAGGGGGAGGGAAATGGGAGGCTGGGAGGAGGGGGAAACTTTTTTTTCCTTTTCTCAATAAAAAAATAAATTATATATATGAACAAGCTGAAAAGACGAGGCCAGAGAAAGCAAGAGAAGCAAGAGACAGCCTCAATTGAGTTGTGGAATATGGAGAATGGATGAATGAAGATATCTGCAACAGCTGCCAGGTAAGGCGAGCAGGGTGATTCATGGGAGTTATGACAGATAAGGGAAGACATGACTGTCCTCTCAGTTGGTGTTCGGGTATATGTGCTTATGCTCAGGTGCATAAACTTGTGTGCCTATGAATGTGGAGGCCGGAGACCTATGTCAAGCGTCTTCTTCAATAGCTCCCCATCACATTTCTTGAGACAGGAGACTCTTACTGAATCTTGAGCTTGTATGTTTGGCTTGACTGATTGGCCACACATTCCAGGGAGCCTCTTGGTTCTGCTGGCTAGCACTGGGATTACATGTTTGTATGCAAACTCATGCCTGGCTTTTTTTCCATGCATGCTAGGGATTGAAGTCAGATTCTCATGCATGTATGTCAAACACTTTGCCCACTGAGCATCTCTTTAGTCCCCATTCTTTCATGCGATGTTAGTGAAAACAACTTTTCTTTAATCTTTTTTATTGTTTTACAATTTCCTACATTTGTATTGTGGTCATTTTCACCCTCTTCTCTCAGCTCCCTCTCCCTGGCATTAGAAAGCCACTTCTCAAGCAAGCCCCTGTCCTCCATTGAAAGCTTCTTTCTCTGTCTAATTAGAGTTTCTTTCCTGAGATTGAGTGGGGAGTTATTTACTGGGGCAAGGGCGACTCACCAGGGGCTGTACCACTGGTGAAAATGAAACATTCCCTTGATTACCAAGAGTCCCTCAGGGAGGGGTGGAGCCTCAGGAACTCCTCCTCCATCCACCACAAAACACTGGTTGGCTCGATCTTGAGTAGGTCTTGTGCAGATAACCTCTGCTGCAGAAAGTTCGTGAGTTCAAAGGCTGTCATGTCCAAAAAACATTATCTCCAGCCTCTGGTTCTTACATAGTTTCTTTCTCTTTCACCCGTGATAGCCCTTGAGTTTCACAGGGACACGCTGACCCATTTAGTGCTAAGCACTTCATTATCATTTATTGTCAGCACTTTGGCCAGTTATGGGGTCTTCATTAACTTCCTTTCTCTGAGTAAAGCTGGATGCAGCGGTAATCTATGAGTGTAATTATAAATATTTTAAGAAAAGTATTGCTGCATGACAATTTGGCAAATTAGAGGTAGTGTGTCCTCCCCATCCTCAGAGGCTATGATCTTCCCAGCTCTAAGCTCTTGGCCAAGGTTACAGAACTAGGCAAAAGTTCCCTTCTGGAAGACAGAATTCAAAACCAATAAGAGATCGGTTCATTACATTCAGAACTCTCATCAACTCTAGTGCTCTACACACACACACACACACACACACACACACACACTGCTAGAAAGAGACAGAGAGATGAGAGACAGAGACAGAAAGAGATAAACACGATAAATACATCTAAGAAAAATTCAATAAAAGCACACACAAAATTGTTTACACTTTGTATAGTCTCAGAACTCTCCTGAAACCCTTCTATGGAACTCATGGACAGTTCAAGACCTGGATTATCCATCCTCCCTCTCCTGAAGTAGCTTCACTGAACTTCACATATCACCATGGTTGGGCTGTTCCATCTTTATGGTTCAAACAATCTAGCACTATTCTGGGAAACCTGGGATTTTATTTAACCCAAATCAATTTGTGTATCTAGAAATTCCAGACTTATCCTTCCACCTATAACTGGGGGTCATAGTCCCATTCGGTGTATTAATAAAGGCAGCTACTGATTTGGCTGTCCCGTAGTGGGCATTGCTTAATACTTGATCCACGTTTATGAGCGGCAGATCTGTTAGAAACAGCGAAGGTTCTAGGGAAGAAGAGTAGCCCCAAAACAAAGCAGGCTAGAAGAAATTGGGGATACCAGCGCTCTTCACATTTCCCAGAAAAAAAAAAAAAAAAAGCCTTGAGGGCACTGGTGCTGTTTATAATTGATGGTTTCAAAGCCATCTGCAGCTACCATTTTGCAGTAAACCACTCAGACTATATTTACTTACAGGCTATAAGTCTCATAACTCAGAGTGTTCACCTGAATCAGCCCTTGGAGAATATGAGTAGAGGGTGAGCAGAGATTGGAGATTTTTCTCCTTGTGCTCTTTACATCCCCCCACCTCTTTCTCCCTCAATAAGCTCATTACCAATCTTATCACCAAATGAAATTTTGAAATTCCCTTTAGTGATCCAAATAAATTTTCTACAATCAAAGAAGGTGACAATTCCAATCAGATGTCATATGCTTTTAAGGTACAGGTTTTAATAGCCAGCTTCTTTCCTTTAATCATTTTTATGAGAAACATTTATATAAATATTATGCTCTAAAGAAATACACCATGCTGCTGTTTTGCCTTTGCTGAGGCAGAAGGCTTTCTTTTCCAGTAGGATATCAAGATCATAAAGAGGCTTCTTTTTCTGAGACGAAATTAGAGTTTCTAAGAAAAGGATTTAATTCAGATTCAAGCTTGAAAACTAAAAGACAAAGATACACACCCAAGAGAAGAATAATAGTCCATACTCAAGAGTACATACCAGATCTCAAAAGCGAGACGCTGGCACAAAAGACAGTCTTACTACTGAACTGCCAACAGCATTTACACTATCAGACTGGAGTAAAAACTCAATAGTATAGTCATAACTGCATTTATATTATATAATACGGCTGAGCTGTGGACTGGCTTTTACTCCTCAGAGACGGGCAATAAGCACTCTCAGAAACAAAATGTCAAGTTCATGTGAAGTAATCTAAAGCCTGTACAAGCGGGGGGCAGGGAAGACAGAAAGAGAGAGAGAGATGAGAAAATATTAGGAAGTGATTGAATGAGAACAAAGGACATTAACAGCGTTCAGAAAAAGGAATATTCATGATAAAAATCAATCTAATGGAAAGTAAAGGATTCAGTTTTGTGCCAGTTAACGCCAGAAGGTGGTTAAGCCTCATCAAGAGTAATTTCTTCCATATTAGCCATACCTGGAGTATTATGACTTGGGTCCTAACATCTGTGTGTTGTTTCCTTCTTTCAAGTCAAGAGAGCACATCTTCCTTCAATCTTGCCTGCCGTGGAAGAACTTCACGTGTCTGTGTTGATATCATCAAACAGGAACTGCAAGTCTGTCCTGTGATGAACAGTTGTCATTCTCAAAGAGAATGGCTTAAGTTACCCCGGCAGAATCTGAAATTGGCTTAATATTGATGTAATTCTGGGGTCTAGAAATGTTAAATTTGATCCTTTAACTTGTAAACTGAGGTCACCAGCCTCCTGGTGGACACAGCAGAATTTGAGTATCCTTCCAGAGGCTGAAATTCTTGGTGATTATTCATAAGAAGATCTTCCACCTAGACTCAGACACGTGATTTGCCTTCACCAAGCTGACTCTATGCGCTGGACTTCACGTTGAATATGCTAAAGCTTAAAGCAGAGGGCCCAGCCTCAGATGGTAGTCATAGAAAGATTAACCATCATGAGCAATGACAGTCACTATGTAGATGGTATTATCTTATTGAAAGTCAAGTTTCCCTAAGGCAGCATCACACTTATGGAGGTGGCAGCAAGGCCCACCGTGATCTACCTCCAAGTTGTGGCTTATACCATCATTGACTATTTTGTAATCCATCTATTCTTAAAATAACATATCTCATGGCTTACTTTCATCATCTCCACAGAGTAAAACAGTGCATTGCTCCAATTAAGCCTTCCATACATGCCTCACTAGTCACTTAAAAAAAATTTAGTGTAATCAACCTAAGCAAAAGTGGCATACAGTTTAGAGAGGGTGAGATATTCCTTCATTCCTTCATTCAGATTTCTAATATTAATGGTATTTTCTTTATAAATATTTTCTCTGTATCTCTCTGTATTTCTGCCTGTCTCCCACACTCACATTTAGTTAATATAACCCATGCTGTCTTTCTCTTGAAATATCATTGTGTGCTTACTGAAAAGGTCCTCTCATATAATCGCAGTACAATTTTGAAAATCACAACATTAACGTGGATATAATCGTATTATCTGTTCTACACATCTTATTCAGAATTTACCAGTTGTCCCAACAATTTTCATTATATGAAATGAAAATTCATAATCATTCCAAAATCATTTAGTACTTTTCAGATAAATTCCTCCCTAGTATAAATCAGCCAAAATTATCTGCTGCTGCTTGTGACAGATAACTCAAACTAATTTTTTTTAATTTGCAAAAGGAATAATGAACTTTAAATGTATAACTGCTTTTGTGAAAAAAAAAAGAGGAGTCAAAAGGAGAAAGGATCTCTATGCTGGGCTGGCAAGGTATGGAACAACTATTTCATGTTGAATCTTTGAGACTGCCAACATACATAAAGAATCCAGTAGATGAATGCTGAGCATAAGAATTGCTCAAAAGATTGGCAAATGCTTGTCTTTTTTATAAATACCAGTTAAATCCTAAAAGAAAAATACACAATGAAAAATGTTCTTCTTTCTTCCATGAATATACTTATAAATATCTGTAGCTCATACCTGGCAACCAAAAAGTCATTTTGCAACCAGGAAGAGCTCCCGAGAAAGGCATGCCACCAAAGGGTGACACTGGGACCTTCAAACCGTGCCTAGCATTCAACCCCTAGACTCTATCTGTGTTTACTTATTACTTAGCCTGGTGTCTGCCATGATTTTCTGTTATTCACAGCTGAAAATACCCTAAAGATAGACAAACTCAGTTAAATGACGATAGACACACTCAGTTAAATGACTCTAACAACTGTGCTGACATTTTGTTTGATGGGTTGGACATTTTGGTAAGTATAAAACTAGAGATGGGGTCATTATCCCCAACTATATTACACAGCTGGCTTCCTAGATCCTTGTAACACATGTCTTCTCTTTTTAAGGCATCAGAACATAGAATAAATATGTTGACGTACTATAATACGTGAGAAAACAATATGAAAGGTCCTCTTAAAATTAGCTGCATGTACAGATAGGGAGGAAGCTGTTATTCTGTGGCCTATCTGGGGGAATATAATTAACAATCGTGTATTATAAATCTCAAAATAACTAGATGAGAAGATTGGGGACCTGGGGTAAGGCAATTGTAGAGCACTTACTTGCAATTGGTAAGACACCACTGCAAGGAGGGGAGGGATTTAGAATCTATGCACCATAAAGACATAAATGCTATGCAAATTACTCTGAGCCAATCAGCATCTGATATATACAAGAGTCACAACAAAACACGGAACCTTATACATATGCACAAGTGTTACTATAAGTTGATAAAATAAGGAAATGATTTTTAAAACACTACGCATGCTAAAAGAAACCAATAGGATGCTAAAGGAAACCAATAGGATGTCCCATTAGCATTTTTAAATTCAAGTCACCCATTTATATGGATTCATTTATTAATACCCATTGTGCTGTGGAGCAGTGATTTCCATTTTCTAGATGATGAAAGTGAGGATTGGAGAGATTAATCAACTTCATCAATTTCACAGGTATCCTTAATGATAGAATTAGGATTCTGACTGAAACAGTCCAGGTGCAAGGTGATGCACTACCTTTTGATAATGAGGCCAAAGTAATGGCTCCCCTCAAGGCAAAATTAATTTAAAGGTTCATTTGAAGTGAGATCTCTGTGTTGAGTGAGGGGTGTGGGGAAAAATGTCATTTCTAAATTTTGCTGGGTGCTTTCAAAAAGCCTGGAACTGTGGAATGTGGTAATAATTTGTTTATGTCTTAACAAAGCTTGCCTGGAGATCAGAGGGCAGAGCTGAGCCACTTGAGGCCAGGGAATGGTGGCACACACCTTTAATCCCAGGACTCAGGGGACAGAGGAAGAGGGATCTCTGTTAGTTGAGTCCACACAAAAGATTGAATCTGTCTGAAAGAGAAACAGCTCACACAAAGGTAATCCCAGCACTTGGTATCACATGCCTTTAATCCCAGGTGGAGACAGGAGAGATATAGTTGGGTGGAGATAGGAATATAAGACAGGAGCTCAGTGAAGGCTGAGGTTTGGTGGAGACAGACAGAGTCTGAAGATGCAGTCTGAGAATAGGATCACCCCTTTGATCTGAGCATTGGCAGAGGTAAATGAACTTTCTAGTGCCTAGCCACTCTGCTTCTCTGATCTTCAACATTAACCCCTATATCTGACTCTGGATTTTTATTATTAATACCAATCAGAATTCATGCTACAATGGGCTAGTGGGAGGGGGATTCAGAAGCACCCATCAACAAAGTGTCCTGCTCTCTCTCGAACGGTCCGCGCTCCCCAGCTGCCTCTATAGTGGAAAGTGGTTGGCACAGAGGAACCATAGGGTAACTGGAACATTTTCGAAGGAATGGTTATGTTTAACAAAACCTTTTCAGGGAGCAGCTAAGGCTAACGGCCTCATTTTCTGCAAAATGAATCTGACATACTTGCTCAATTATATCCCTGACCTGTTCTCTCGTGCTTCAGAGGATAAGATAGGCCTGTGAACTACCTCACAGGTAGAAAGGTGTGGAAGGGCCTACTCATTTCAACACAGTTCACGACCCTGTCTCAGCTCTGTACAGCTCCTGTTCCCACCGTATCTGCTCTTGCTCAAACCGCTAGTCCAGTCTCAGAGTCAATTCTCCCCTGGAGAAAACCCTGCAGCCTGTATCTCCTAAGCCATGACTCTTATAATAACACTCCCCTCGGCTTTATAAATGCCAGTTCTGAAAGAGACACAACGTATGTACTAGACTGTGTAGAGTCAACATTAGAGAATTTGTTCATCGTATTATGCCTTTGATTTGCATCGTTCAGCAATAACGTCTAAATGTTCTCTCTCCAACATCCTTCCAATCCATTAACCAATTTATCGGTGTAGTTACCTTTATATTACCATGACTAAATATTTAAGGAAAGCGTATTAGGGGAGGAAGGAACAGATATGGCTCCCAGTTTCAGCCTGTATTTCTTGACTTCATAGGTTCCAGGCCTGTGGTGAGGTGGAACATCATGGTAGCATGAGCAAATGGCAGAAGATGTTCGCTTCCTAGTAGTCAAGAAGCCCAAAGAGCAGGAAATTGCAAAGAAGACATGAGGCATGACAAGACACAGTCCTAAAGATACCTCCCCACCCAGCGAGCCACTTCATTCAGCTAGGCCCCACTTCCGAAAGTGTCCAGAACTTTCCGAAATTTAGCCACTAGCTGAAGACAAAGGTCTTCCTTTTGGAGGGAGACCTCCTGTCCAATCCATGGCATCATCTTCTGAGAATTGCTTGAGAGTAATACAACTTCAGAGTCAGCCAATCAGAGTATGGGAAAGAGATAATCAAAGCTACTACCTGAGATCTGCTTATCAGCTGCCCGACCATGAAGACAGTGCTTTCTACACATCAGTTAATATCCAGAATAAACCTCTGCATAAAAACTGGTATCCCAAGATAGCAGCAAGGAAAAGAAGGCTCTCAGAGACTGCACGACCTTCTCACACTGGTGAAGTTCATGTTCGGGTTGCTTTTCTTGTCAGGAAGGTCAATCCTGAAGCAGACAGCTGCCCCTTGCATTCAGCTAATATAACCACGTAAAGGGCAAACACAATCCAAGAAGCACTTTTCGGTGTCTAACTTTGTTTCCATTGCAATCAAAAGCTAAGGAGCAAAGCATGGGGCTGTGTTTGTGAGAAATATAATCCAGAAAATGGACTAGGGCGTTAACTGATTTGAAACATGTAACTTCTTCCCTGAAGAAATGCCTGCCCTTGATGTTCGGAACAGTTCTCACACCTACCTCTCCTCCTCGGATTCCATTTCACACCCCTTCTCCTCTGCTAACCCTTAGCTTTGTCCTCCACCCTCTTTTCTCACTAAATTCCTTTCGTAGGTGATCTCATTCTCTTGTGTGGCTTAAAATAATATTTTTGTCCCAGTGACTCATAACTCTCTATCCCCAGCTCTTAACACTCCCTTGGGCTCTAGATTTATTTATCCAACTGCCTAGTTGACATCACCTCTTAGCCATCTAATAGACATCTTAAGTTTAGCATGTTCACAATAAAATACTTGATTTACCCACATCCGTCTTCTGTATCACAACTAGTGACGTCACCCCTACCAAGCTTCTTAAGGCAAAAAGGTAGAAATGACCCTTACTTAGTTTTTTCCTTACGCTTCTCATCGAGTCTCTCTCTGCACAAATGTTACCAACACCTATGTCCAAATATATGTATCCAAGGTTCCATCACTTATTACCATGCATTTGGCTCCCTTCACAACTGAAGTCACCAATCCACCTGGGCTACTGTTACTCCTCCCCAACAAAAGCTCATTCTTTGTTCAGCAGCCAACCGAGGTGACTATTCCAAAGTGCAATTCAGGTTCATTATCTTAAAGTGTGCTACGGTTCAATCAGGTCTAGAGTAAAACGTAGCCAGCACAGCTGGATAGCACACACTTGTTGCCATGGTCTCAGACGCCACCATTTCCCCCTTTCCCCACCATGCTTCCACTCCCTTGGCTTTTTCTTCTCCTCTAACACACTGAGTTAAAAGACATTCACATCATGGACTTTGCCACCTACTCTTCCTTCGGTATTGTGAGCTCGACCCTTAAATCTTCATTATTACTCCCTTCCCCCTCATTTGAGTCTCACCTAAAATGTCACAACCCTGGCACCACTTTCAATGGTTGTTCTAGCTAAAATGACCTCCAGTCACCTCTCCAAATTCACCATATACCCTGACCCAGTGTTACTATTTTAAAAGCACCCACATTGCTCTGTGGGCATCGAGTATTACCTATCTCTGCTCCTTAGAATGCAAAACACAAGTCAAACCTGGCTAAAGGAAGATGTCTCAGTTGGTGAAATGTTTGGTTCTGTGGTGTCAGAAGGGAGGTTAATATCCTAGAGATTGGGTAAATTAATCTCAATGTCATCTACTTGTGGTGGAGCAATCCACTAGCAATTGGTTATCAAGAAGCCTTCAGATTAAAATAGTGGTTTCTGTATTCTCCTGACTCATATTCCAAAACAGCAACAGCCCAGCCTCTTAGGTGTACTTTCCATTTTAAAATTTGAAACCATCACCCTTGGCTGTAATCCCTTAGGGGTTTGAATACACAGTCATGTTGCCTGGGAGCAAATCACTTGATGATAATCAAATTTCAGGACCCTATAAAACAAAAGGTTACATACATTTCTCTTTTCCAATACAACAATGCATGCCTAGAGTCCGACAACTGTATCAAAGCCACAAAATATGTGGTGCTGGCTCAGTGGTCAGGCGGCAAGTGGTAAGGAAATGTCAGTGCTGCTAGAACTGCAGCCATATTATTAAGCATAAATTTTATACCATGCATATAAGAGTGTCACCTGTAGAAACTTTAAAGTCATTTACCTTGCACATTTACAGTTCGAGGGAAAAAGACTTAAAACAAAGCACTAAAAAAAAAAATAAAAGTGGTTATTTACAAGCAAGTGTAAGTCACGGGGAAGGTCTGAAAAATTTGGGAACTCGAAAGATTGGAAGGAGCAATTATTATCATCACCAATTGGTCAAAGTATTGATTATAGAAAACATAAGAGCCAGAAGATTTGGGAAATTGGCTTTGAGACTGTGTCTCTTAGGAGTGTCAGAAGCTATGCCCATAAAGTCTCATTAATATGACTGCCTTAACGTGAGTCAAACAAGGACAAAATCAAATGAAACACCAAAGTGGATAAGGGAAAAAAAACCCACAAAGTCTCAACCCTACAAAAAGAACTGTAGGCAACTAAGAAATAAATGTTGAGAGTGGAAGAAATAGTCTTCTTCGGGGAAGAGCACAGCAACTGGTTATCCAATACCAAATGGTCAGCCCTGAAAGCATACATACAAGTAACATTATACAAACAGAGCAGGTTATGTTTAAGAACATGTATATATGTGTATATACATAAGCATACATGTAACAAATATTACTAAAAATAAGCTAACAATCTGAAAGAGAGCAAGGAATTGTGCATGGGAAGACTTGGGGGGAAGGAAAGGAAAAGAAGAAATTAAGTTTTTTTTCATTTTTTAATTATTATTTATTTATTTATTACAGATTTCTGTCTCCTCCCTATCACCGCCTCCCATTTCCCTCCCCCTCCCCCAATCAACTCCCCCTCTCTCATCAGCCCGAAGAGCAGTCAGGGTTCCCTGCCCTGTGGGGAGCCCAAGGATACTCAAAAGAAAAATAATTGATTCTAATAAAACTTTCTTACAAAAAGAGTGAAAGTTTCATACTGGTATCATATCAGTTTACTGAGCTAAAAAGTAGGTTAATATTTACCAGTTTAATAAAAAATACTGAAGTTGTGATTCTTTATCTAAATTTCAGTTGGCTTAAGATACCTACATTTACATGAAGTAGAAATGCATGTATCTAACAAAAAAACTGGTGTGTGTGTGTGTGTGTGTGTGTGTGTGTGTGTGTGCGCGCGCATGCATGTGTGTGTATTGGCACAAGATGTTGATCAGAATCAGCTATCAAATGAAGCTGATTAAATTTTTGAAAAGTTATCCAGGCAAATAAACAATAAGCCTATTTGTCGCAGTTTTATGTGGCAAAAAGTTTAAAACACAAATAGTTGTGTTTGTGAACTTCTATAAGTACACTGTTGGCTCAGAAAGCTTCTCCTTCCAGAAGGAGGAAATATTTGAAAACCCACTCTTTAGACCAAAAGGCCTAGCCAAAGGCAAGAGAGGCCCATTGGCTGGAGAATCTCTACCCAAGGGAAATTTAATTTAATTTAATCAAGAACACACATGGAGGGGGTGGGGGAGACTTGTAATATGATTTTAGAGTAGATGGGACTCACCTCCTTCTCTCCAAATGGGAAATATACACTACCACTCTATACCAGGTGAAAGAATAGGGGGAAACTTTATTTCCTCTTTGTGCCTTGCTTAGAAAGAACAATATCCACATGTGAAAGTGAGACTACCTGATTACCATTCAGAGATCGTAAACTTGGAGTTCTATACCTTGCGCAGATAGGACTTTGGTACACACAAAAAGCTCTAAATAATCTCTTATTCACACTGAATGCATGAAACATATGACTGATTTCACCACTGAGGTGGGATGAAAAGCGACACATCTTTTTTTCCAAATTAGAATACTTATGGGAAACCATGCCTTGAAAAGCATACTACTTACCAAGGTAGGGGCATGGGGATTAAAAAAATACGTAAAGAGAATGAAGATGTGAGTGAAAAAAAAAAACCAGAAAAACAAAGAATAGTACAGGAAAGGAGTTCCAGTGAATACTGAAATCGCCCTTGTTTAATTTTCATTGGCTTGAAATACCCTGAACCCAAAAGGTAGGAGTAAGATTTAAAAAAAAAAAAACCAACTTGCATTAACATGATAAAAGGAAATGAACACACCAGTTAAAGGTTGTGGACTACATTTATACTTAACCATTCTGTTTCTAGAACAAGATAAGTCATGCTCACACCCTAGACCCAAACATTCTGTAAGCAAACCACTCCCTGAATGGAATCCAAAGTTTTCTCCCTTAGGGAGTAGAAACTTAGTTGGATTCTTAGACTTTTGTTTGAGGTAGAAACAGATCTTCTCTATACCTGAATTACAAGGTCCGGATATTACCCACACCTGTTGACAATAACCTTGAGAGAGCAGAACTCGCTAATCTAAATTTAGGTGGGACCTTTGTTTGAGGTAGAAATAGACAATAACTTTAAAGGAACAGAAGTAAGTCCCAACTCTCTGACCTTTGGTTAGGGTGGAATGGCAATGACTGAGCAAGCTGTAACACTCTGACCTTCAGACAAGGTGGAAATAGGCTCACAGTTTTGGGCCTCAACAAGTAATTAAGTCCCAGTGGGAAACCACACAGAAGTCTTTTGCGTAGAGACTGGTGGCTATCTGTAGTTTGATAGGCTTCTCTTTCTGGACTCCAGAGCAACATAATGAGCAGAGCAACTTCCTCACAAGAGATGTATGTACAAACCATTGCTATTTCTGAATTTTAGCTGAGTTGACCTGTGTCTCAGCCTCTGGTACACTCTTTTGAAATTCTTTATGTTTTTAATTCTTATTTTTGTCATCTCTAACAATCTACACACTATTTATGATCCACTCATAAAACAGGCTCATGTATCTTTCTCTAACATTTTATGTATTTTTCTGCTACATCAGTATTCATGGATGCCTAATAATCCAAGTAGGAATGGTATAAAAGTTTTTACACAATCCCATATTTATAAACCTTGATGAGCTATTTCTAGGTTTTAGTACTATACATAATAACAAAATGCATAGTCTTACAGCTAGATCCTAACATTAAGTTCATAATGATTACCACCACTTCCTATAATTTGTACGTCAAAGCATATGAAATTTTAAATATTTGGGCATTCAATCATTTATTCCCATTGCATCCCAGGCAATGAAGATAGAATGATAAATACGGCATATAAAGGCTCTGTGAAGCTTAGTAACAAATTGCTTGCAAAGCATTTACTGATACCCTCAATACTTGTGCAGGAAAGAGTGCCTAAGTACCACACCCTTCTCACACTCTTGGCTACTCTCTCATGGACCCATACATAAGTGTCCTTTTGCCATCCATAGCATTATATATCTGGAATATCCTATGAACTTTTTTGAAGATGACAAGATTATAGTAGTTTCTCAAGCACAGTGTGATCCAAATGCATGGGATTTTTTTTTCACTTTCAGAAGAATGCACACCGCAAACTAAATTAAGCTAAGTAAATCTCAAACGTCCCTGGAACTACTCTAGTCCACAACATAGCACTTTTATATGTAGCATTTATTTATTTAATTAGTTAGTCTTTTTTCCTCCATAGTTCATGAGACCCTTGAGAAAGAACAAGAAAGAATCTCTAAAGAAGTACAAAGGGAGCCAATTGTTGAGTCAAGCTGAGGGAGATGGAGGGTGAATGGATCACACGCTTGCTTACTCTTCAGAAGCAAGACAGTGAAGGCCTGCAGTCTCTTTCCAGTGTTCCATGCATCACCCAGATCTCATGGCTTTACACTTACTTATATAATGGTTGCATTTGTTGTTTGTTGTTTTTGTTTTCTCAAAATTTTGAGGAGATAAATTTTTCAAATTTACAAAGTATCAATAGGCTTTGTTTTTGCACCAAGTTAACTTCCTGTGTGGTCTCCCATTTTATTGCAGTATTTTTATTAGCTCATCAAGAATTCCATGCAAGCATGCAATGAATTTTAATCATATTCAACACCCCCCATACATGTCTTCCCCTTGCTGTTCCCAGGTCTCCGCACCCCCTTTTCAGTTTCATGTCCCAACTTTTTCTTACAGCCCACTGAGTCCGATTTGTGCTTCCAATATATAAATGGATGGGGAAACATTCACTGAACCATTCAATGGACCATGTTGTTTGAATCTTACATTGAAAAACCCACCTAATGTTCTTGAAGAAGTTTAGAGGTGCAATAGCATCAGCTCTCAAAAGTATCTTTGCATAGTATCTATTCATTGCCTTTGGATTCCCTTATTCCTTTTATGATGTCTAATACACGAGAGACAAATAGACCTGTAGTTAGCATGCTACATTTGGACATAGATGTGGGCTGATGGACATATATAGGTTTGTTATGCTATTGGCCTTATAACTCCTTATGTCAGTGGATCACTTTAAAAATAAAAATCCTCAAACATTGAATTATCCCCTTTCTATGTTGATCACACATATTACTAATGAATATAATTCTAACCCTGCTCATATTTGCTTCTCAAATCTGTTCCAATAAAGGAAAATCTCTAGCTCCCTCCAGAAAAGCCCTTTTGGAAGTTACCTGATTAAATAGGTGTATCTAGCTGTTTTTACACTCTTTGTCAGGAAAGAAAAGAAACAACTCAAGACTGAGAAATGTTAGGGAATATTTTTTTGCATGATTAGTCCTTATGAGATGAGATGGCATTGTATAACTGAGACCTGAATTGGAACTCTCATTTGTGGTGACTGTTTTAACTTTAGGAGATCATTTTCATTAGCCATTTGACGGGGAGAAGCAAAAGCAAACGGTCCTGTATCCTCTAACAGCTGTAGATTCTGAGCAGAGTAAATGGCAGAAGTATATTTGGATCAAAGTGTGAACATAGTTTTCTTCCAACACTCGTTCTCAGCTCCATTTTTAAAAACTAAGAACAAACTCTCAAGTGCACCCTCCAACTCTAGATTGACGTGGGAGTCACTAATGAAACCCACAGCCTGTAATCCTCCAGGATTCTGGAGGGAAGCTCATCTCAGTATCTCTTCCAGAAGCGGAACTTCTTGCTACTCCTCAGCCCAGCACAAGCCCCAATTTTCAGATTCCATCCTCCAGTAGCAATACAACAGACAGCCTGTTAGGGTCACTCCCACACGGAAAGCAGAAGGACATTATGATTATAATGTAAACCCTTACTGCAAATATCCAAACCCTAAGACAGCTCTCTTCTCAGATGAAACACTTCATCTTGCTTCTGGCTTAATGAAAATATCTTGTCTACTCCAAACCATGGCAGAGGCGATGAAGAACCACACAGTGTAGATTCTAAAAGACAAGGTCAATACTTTTTTGTTATTCTTATTCTGTTGCTTCATTTATTTTATTAAGGTTTACAGTGAGTATACAAAACAAATGGTTTTATCAACAACCATACTTATGAGTGCAAATATATTGTTTCATCTTGCTTATATTAGATCCTCATTGCTTCCCTTTCTCCTTCCAAATAGTTTCACCATTATGTCTTATATAGTACATGAATATTATATGAATATATCTTAAGTCCAGATTCCACATATGCGAGAAATCATGCAATATGTTGTTTTTTTTCTCTCATTTCTATTATTATCTCTTGTTCCTGCCTCCTACTTCCTTTTAGGCCTCCTCATCCCCATCTCATAGTCACTCCTCTACTTTCATGATAGGTGTGTGCGTATGTGTGTGTGCTTACATTTAGATTCTATATATAAAGAAAACATGTTATTTACTTTTTTGAATCTGAGTTATTACAAGTCATTGTCTCAAGTTCTATCAATTTTCATGCAAATGGCATAATTTCATTCTTTGTGGCAAAACAGAATTTCCACATATATATGTGTGTTTGTGTGTGTATCTATACTAGTTTTATTGTATGTACATATATATAAATTTTATTTTGTTTTTTTGAGACAGGGTGTCACTGTATTCCTGAAACTAGCTCTTGTAGATCAGGCTGGCCTTGAACTCACAGAGATCTGCTTGCCTCTGTCTCCTGAGTACTGGGATTAAAGGTATAAGCCACCTTTAATTTCTTTATCCATTCATCTGTTCATGTGATTGTCCTGTATGACTCTCATTCAAGTTCACACTATTTACAGATTAAATTTCATTTCTTAATATTGATTATGTGGCCACCATAGCCATGCTCATGAACTAATTTTAGAAAATTCTAGCAAGATTTTATTCATTCATATAATTTAACTGCATGCCAACTAGAAGTCAAGTACTATGCTATAGTTTTGAGGTACAATGATAAATCAAATACAAAATCAATATGAAATTCATTCAGTCTTTACAGGGCCAAGTATTTAGGCTTGTGGACTGTAGTGTTTTTCTAGCCACAGTTATTCAACTATGCTCTTGTTGTAGGAAAACATGCATAGACTCATAAGCCAATGAACTGGCTCTGCTCCTGTAACATTTTATTTACAAAACATATGACAGACTAAATTTGGTCCTCCCCTGTGGTTTGCCGACCTCTGTTCTAGTCATTAACATAGGAGTCTATGTTGTCCAATAAGGATGCAGTCAACACAGAGATATGTAAACATCTAAATTTTGAGCTTAGAACACTGAAAAAAAAGTAAGACACTTAGGAAAGTTAGATCTGATGTTTATTGACCTTGGTTTGCATAAAGTATTGTTATTTCATCAAGAAACAGTGTATTTATCTTATTACTTGCTTTCATCTTTTAATTCTAGGTCTTTTATATGCACAGTTCCTTTCAGTGCATCCCTACCATGTTGCTAGTGCTCAGTGGCCACCACAATACTTAGTGGACAACACTAGACACTTGTCTAGGTCTGTATAGAGACATAGATTGTTGTATGAATTTTCTTAAGGAAACAATTCCTACTTACCCCAAGTAGAGAAGACCCCCCCCCAAAAAAATGCCAGTTAAATTATTCCACTCAAGTCCAGCTTGATACCTATGAGTTTATTTAGGCTGAATGGGGGATAGGTGACTTACAGGATCATGGGTACTCTTGGGTCAAAATGGCCATTCCGACATGGGTGATGACTGATAAAAGTTGCATCACTGGAGCCACAACCTGTAGACAATTATACTACCAAAGCCCCTTCTCTAGCGACAATTATTTACATAATCTTCAAGTGGTGCTTATGAGTCTTGTGTGTGTTGTATAAGTTTCATAAACCCCAAGAGTTTTGTGAGTTGAAGGAGCCTCCGGATATCTGCCCTTATTACTTAGTCCCATTCAATAAGAATAAAATGTGAGGTACAATTGCACACATTAATAGAAACATATACATATATGTTGGTATATGGTTTGAATATTTAAATATAGATGCCCAGGAGATTTGGAATAAACACAGAAAAGGAAAAGACAATTTCATGACTATGGAAGATATGGCTCTTAGAAAGAGTCTTTAAGACCAAAACAATCCTGTGGGGTGAGCAAGGCTTCCGGAGATGAGAACAGATAGAAACAGGACTCTGGTTGGAGGAAAAGATGCATATAATGACATGGAGAGAGGAAAGGCAGCAGCTTCTTCAGAGAATAAAATATATGTCAGGGCACAGAGCCAGATGGAGGTGCTGACCCCGAGCCTAGGCAACACCTTGGGAGCAGTGTGCAGTGAGATAAATGGACGTGAGCCATACTAACAACAGAACTGATGAAACCAAGAGATCTAACACAGGACAAGGAAGAAGCCAGAGGGTAGGATGATGTTGAGGATCTGGGATCATACCAAATGCAGAGATGGAACTGACATCTGCCAAGATAAGACATTGAGGGACAGGGACAGGTTTGGATAAAGATGAACAGTTTAGTCCTGACCTTCTTCGAGCCCTTGGGGAAACGTGAACCAATAACAGAAAACAGAAGCATCACACACACAGCAGACTTTTACACTGGGAAAGCTCTTTGTGCCTTTTCTGATGAAATCAGAAGCTCTCTCGGGGCTAGAGAGATGGGTCAGGTGATAGAGCATTTGTCAGGCAAGCACTGGGACCAAATAGAGTTCAGATCCTCAGAACTCACATAAATGGCTGTGGAACCCGGCCTGTAATTCTATGGTTCAAAAGATGGAGGAAGGAGATGCCCCAGGAGAATGCTGCCTACTTGGACTAGCTGTATCAGTTCAAATATGGGGTTCAATATGGGTTTAAATAAAGAGCCTGCCTCAGTAAACAAGAGGAGAAACATTTGGAAAAGATACCCCACATCTACCTCAGGCCTCCATACTCACACACACACTTGTGCATATTCACACACACACACACACACACGCTCGTGCACACACATACATACAGAGACACCTTCACACACACAAATTCATAGCACACAAACACATACATGCAAATCAGAATAAAAGAGCTCTCTCTCCCCTCCTTCCAGCTCAAATTATTTGTATTAACTCTCTTCCACTTTTAGGAGAGTGAGACTGTCCAGCCTGTCTAGCTCTTGGGCTTTTTCTGCTCTTTCTGTAACTAGCCTCTGTTCATTTTCATATGTCGATTCTAATATCACTTCTCGGGAAGAATTCCCAGTCTCCCAGATGTGGTCGGAGCCCCTAGCTGTCTCGATTCCCTTATCTATTTCCTCCGGGGAAACTTTCACCCTAGTAATTTCACATCTGTTCACACAACTGTTTGATTAATGACTTTCTGCCTCAAAAATAGTGATTGGTAAACAACTCTTCTGTTCTTGCTTGACATTGTAACACTAGCCTCTGTCACTTGGCCCAGGGTAGATGTTAAATAAATAGTTACCAAATGAATAAACATAATGCTAAAAGTCTCTTTTGAAACCCAAAGTTATCTGAGAAGGGGCATAAGCCTTAGCATGGATTTCACTCTTCAGCCACAAATGCAATCAAAGGTATTAACTTTTTTTATTTTCTACAATTTGACTTTGGGTTTTAATTCTTCAGTCACAACTGAGGTGGTAGAAATTTAGTCCTGGTTGTTTTGTGTTTCCCAAGACTAGTAGAGGCATTCCCTGCCCAGGAATCCATCTACTGGCCTAGGGAAATGGAGAAGAACCCTCATTTTCCCCAGGTTTCTTCTAAGTTAGGGGTTATGCTTAGGGACTTTTCCTTTCTTTGGTGACACATTCACACAGACGAAGTTGGCCCCTTATGATTATCTGCTTTGTAACATCTATTTTCATAGGCAATAAATGTACTATACTTTACCTATACGAATGGAGATGGAAGAAGAGAAAAAAAAAAACGAAAGCGAAATTCTAGGTTAAAAATGGTAGGCAATTTTTCCAAAACATGATGCTTATTAGCTTCTGTGAAAAATTGAAGGTGACAGATGACTTTGGGTGAATGGATTTTACAACTTCAGGAGAACTATACAGAGGCAAGAGATGCACAGAAGAAAACGGAATTGTTTTCTAGGTCAGTGACGCAGTCTGGGAGACAGGAGACCTTTGCTCATAGCCCCTACATGAAGCACCAGCTCACATCTCTCCCTTGTAGTTATTCATTCATGGCTACTGGGTTGTAGGATCCCCAAAGGCAGGGATGCTCAATCAGAAAGTGACCACCTGAGCCGCTGCTGTGTTGTCAGCCCTGGCACAAAACAATGCTCAACAAATTATACTGAATAAGCCAATCTGTCGGATGGTGTTCTAACCTTGTTTATGTTGCTATGTTAGAACACTCTCACCAACAACGACTTAGGGAGGAAAAGGCTTATTTGGCTTACATGTCCATTAATGAGGGATGCCGGGGAAGGAATTTAAATAGGAACTTGAAGCAGACCGTGGTGAAATTGCTGCTTCCTGGATCACTCACAGACCCATCTAAGCAAGTTTTTATATACAGCCCAGAACTAGCTGCCCGATGAATGGTAACACCCACAGGAGGCTGGGCCTTCCTATACCAACTAGCAATCAAGACACCCCCACACAGACACACCCAGAGACGGACCTGATCTGATACTTAAACTACGGTTCCTTTTTCAGGTAACTGACTGCAAGCTGTGTCAAGCTGATGGCTGAGGACAAACATGAAAAGCGTGGATGAGGATATAAAGATTTGGATTCCCCTCTTCTGTGAGTTCCAGCTCTCCTCTGAACCTTTGGAAAGAAACTTTTCATTGATGCCTCTCACCACCCTGAAAAGCACCCCTCATTCCTTTTAGAGCATTTACCAAGAAACAGTGGTTGCAGCAGTTAAAAGGACAAACTCCTGAGACCAAGATTATTTGTTTAAATAGCAGCTAAGTTTTCTAACAAGAGAAAATGAGTTAAAGACCCTGAGCACTGTTTCCTACAAAATGGAGAGACAGCTGTAGAGTCAATGTCATTAGGTTTATTATGAAGAGTAAATGGGGATATATATATATATATATATATATATATATATATATATATATCTTTTAGTTCATTAACACATTTAAGCACCCAGAAGTCATCTTTTATACTTATGATTCTCCAGTTTTAGGATGACAATCTCAAAACTGCTACATTTGCTGAATACATGCTATTTTGAGCAGTCAGAATCATATTCTATGTGGGCTTTCACAGTGAAGTCACAGTTAATTCTATGGCTTATTATTTTACCTCTCCACCATTATGAAACTTCGGCTCAAGGGGGTTACATAAATTGTCCAAGGTCTCATAACTCGTAATTAGATTTATTGTCATTGGACCCCAACTGATAACACAACAGCTTTCTACACTGTCTCCAGAGATGTACGCATCTTACATCTTGTGCTAAGTTATAAATTTCATGCCAGGCAAGGATTTGGTCTGATTTATCTTTGTATCCCCCAAAGCATCCAGCTTAATGCCTTATATGCCAACAATGAGTAAATATTTATTAAGTGATTGAACACAGAGTGAAGGGACCCCAAAGTCAAACTCCATCAATGTCATACTATTGTCCTGGCACTGAGTGTGCAGAAGGCGCTCCTGTGCATGTTGAACAGGAGCAATCTTTTCATGGTGGGAGCGGCACCTTCAGGAAGACTCGGGTTATAAACAGAAGACCTGTTGTGTGCTCAGGCACACTGTGTCACCCGCGTCTCAGTGTTGTGTGGACTCATCTGGAAATGTGTACATCTGCACAGGGGACCGCACCCCATTACTGATTTAAAGAAACGTTTTTCCGAGACTGAGAGGATAACCCATTGCAAGCCTGAGATACTGAGTTAGATTTTCTAGAACCGACATAAAGAAGCTGATCACGGTGATAGGATCTCATAAACCCAACACTAGGGAGGCACAAACAGGGAGATCCCTGCAGCTCACTGGCCAGCAGCCCAACCTACTTTGGCAAGCTTCAAGCCAATGAGAGCTAAGTTAGCACCTGAGTAAAAAAGAACCCAAGGCTGTCCCCTGGCCTACATACATGCACACACATTCTCTCTCTCTCTCTCTCTCTCTCTCTCTCTCTCTCTCTCTCTCTCTCTCTCTCACACACACACACACACACACACCTACAGAAAAATGATCTGAAGGGCAGAAGGGGAACATTGAAATTCTTTGTATGGCATTTGGTATATCATTCCTGTGAGAGCTGAAGAAAATTTTGGTCAGATTAAGTTTATTAATGTGTCTATAATAATTTTGCTTTGGGGGCTATGATCTACCCATCTTCCAGTTTCAATTTTCCAGTCATTTTATGGCCTGTCAGGGATAGATGGTCATGTCAACATCCCTTGAAGAACTGGCCATGAAGGAATTTCAAGCTGTAACTACTATACAATAGCGGCAATGATAAATCTTTGCGTTTGTATAAAATTTCGAATCCTCAAGGCTTTTATATTATATATAAGACTTAGACATCGGATTCGATTAATTCCAGGAAGTTTGAATTACTTCTCAATAAACTACTTCATAATAAAAATGCATACGTTAAAAATAAAACCTCACTTGTGATGGATAACAGTTAATTTGCTCAGAAAACGCCACAGCACCAAGTGATGTGTTTGGAACTTACAGAAAAAAAAATTCAAGAACAGCTAGACAGTACATGGTTATCTCGTGGGCAGAAAGGCGGACAAGTTTGAGTCTTAAACTTTAAGAACTCACACCATCCTAGAATGGCAGCTCTTAGTGCTGCAGGAAGTCTTACAGCTAGTGGTTACCCTCCCACTGGGGTGTGGCCTCTTATATTATATAGGCTGATGTAGAGCCTGCATCCGGCCTCTTTTCCGGCCTCTCTCTTCCATTTGTGGATTTCGGTTTCTGATCTCCGTTCCAACAGAGGATTCTGATTTGTGAGTCTACCCCTAAATAAATAACCATCTATTTCTCAATTCTGAGCCAGCGTGGGATTTCTTTTAAAGGGTCCTTCTTCATCTTAGCATCTGGTCCATTCACCACCAGCATCAGGACCTCAATAATAGTGCATATACTCGGTCCTCACTCTGACCTTCAGAATTAGGACATTTGTGGGGACCACAGAGATCAGTGCTTTAGCAAGATCTCAATAATAGTTCATTTAATGTTCATTTGTGAACACTACTGGAGGCAGAGCCTTGATCTTTCCTGTGGAGATAAATAAGAGAGCCATACACTTTTCTTAGGGGGATGAACGTCCTGATAAGTAATTTTTCACCACCACCACACAAAGTAATAAAGAATATCTAATTTCTAACTTAGGTTAAAAGAGTAGAGTGGTTGGCAAGGGTGCGGATGAGCCAGCCCTGAGGGAGTGAGGGTGGAGTAGCGGGCCATGCCCCCTCATCTGCCAGGAGGTAAGGGCCAAAAAAGATTTTTTTTTTTCCCCACTTGCCCCAGAAACCTGAGATAGGCAAGGGAGCTGACCCTCTCTCTTACCAGCTCCAGCACTCAGGAAAGTGCATCTTGCACCTCACCTGGGCAGCATGGTAGAGCTGGGCCTATTGACTGGGGTCCAAGTGAACCACCTGAGAACCTAAGATACCTATCCATTCCCTTCATTGGCCACATGGTGGCATGGGTTGGGGAGAGATGCCCCCCTTGCCTCCTGTGGTGAGTGGGAGAGATGCCCCTGCCCTCACCAGCTACATTACTCAGGAGAGAGGCCCGTAAACCTCACCTGGGCAACACAGTAGAGCTGGCCCCAAAGGTGTAGGTACGGGTGAGCCACCCCTGAGGGTGTGAAAGTAGAACTGGCCCCTCCCCTTGCTCATGGCTGCAAAGGGTGAACTAGTGGGGACAATGCTGGAGAGCTCACCCTGGTAGAGAAGACAGGAGAGATCTGGTAGATTGACCAATCCTATCACTACGCAAGCCCAGTACCAGGGTTCTGAGTTGGCCTACCCCAACATCCACCCCATCTGTGATCTGGTGGAGCATGGGAAGAAACACGTCATGCAGATCCAAAGCAACAGGATTACTACGACAGAGGGCAAACACGGGATATCCAAGAGGAGCCCCAGTGAGAGCCCAGCATCAGTGGTAAGCAGAAACCAGAGGCTAACCATTGTCAAATCAGACCAATGACACTTTGCACTGAACACTTGCAAGTAAAGATACATGGATGAAAGGGTATACTGAATGACTCACTGTGACACGCTATAGCTTCCATGAGGAGATTTTTCTTTTTCTCTTAAATTTTACTTTATTTTATTGGCGGTGTATTTCAAGGGCAGAGAACAGATACAAAGGGACGGGGAGGAATGGGATCCAGATGCATAATGTGAAAGACACAAAGATTAAATAAAAAGAAATTTTAAAAAAAAGAGTAGAGTTGGGTTATGATGACTAGGAAGTGATTTTATATTCCCTGCTCTTACTTCTCATTGGCACCTTAAAATTTTGAAGTGGAAGCTCCTCAAGATCGACTGTGTGTGTGTGTGTGTGTGCACGTGTGTGTGAGAATTTGTATGCATGAGTGTGTGCATGCGTGAGCACGCGTGTGTATGCATGCATGTGTACATGTGTGTGGTGCGTGTGCATGTGTGTGGTGTGTATTCATGACCATGCATGTGTGTGCACAGGTGTGCACATGCATAGGAATGGACACACCATGGTGGGAATGTGGAAGTCATAGGAAGCATTCAGGAGTTGCTTATCTTCTTCCAGCGTGAGTTTTAGGCTTCTCACGGTGTCAAGTTCACATGCAGTGCGAGTTCCAGGGTTCTCCTAGTATCAAGCTTGCATACCATCTGCTTTTACTAACTGAACTACCTCATTGGCCCAATTTCCAGATTTCTTAACCTCAAACTTTATACTAGGAAATACGATTTTTAAAAGTAGGAATTCCCAGGAACCATAAAGTTTGACTATGGCCACCATATAGTTCTGCTTCTGTTTTTTAATGCCAGATGTTAGTTCTGGACTAATGTGCAGAGGAGGGAAAGCAATAGGAAATTCTGATCTACACGAAGCCAAAATAGCAAGCAATTTTTGTCTTAAATGGTTGATTTATTTAAAAAGTGTCAATCAAGCCAGCCAGAATCCAAACTGCTTATCGCATAGTCTATAGATTGCTAAAGAACCCTGGTTCCCAAGGGTTGATCCCCCTTGGGATCATAAGCAGCATTTTAAGAGTATGGACAAACTTGATATGTTTCCAAGACATTTCCATAGAGTCTTGCTATTTTTCTGTGGATCCTATAACTTATGCAATCACTGGATAATTTCAGCTTCATGTGGATGTAGACAAGAAAATCTGGACTTTTCCTTTAGTTTCAATTCTCATGATTTCTCGGTTTTTTTTCCCCTTCTCTCCTCCCTCTCTCTCTTATTCTTTTTATTAGCATATATTCATTGTACCAAATAATGAGCTTCACTAATACATTTTCATGCATGATTATAATGTGCTTTGAGCATACTAATACCCCATTACCCTCTCTTGATTCCAGTGATTATTAATTATGCTCCTATAAAATATTCCTGTGGCTCATTCTCCTTCTATTCTGCTCTCATTTCAGTCTGCATTCTAGTTTTCTTAAACTCCAAGCCTATTACACGCAAGCTTTGAAAACCTCCGACCGAGCTACCGTCACCCTCCAGTTTACACACAGGGCTTCCGACCTCTCACCAGGTTCTGGCTACCATGCCTTCCATTTCCTGTTTGGTGAACCCTCCAGTTAACGGACAGCTTGTTTCTTTGAAAGACCTTTCGACTTCTGATTTATCTCTTTGGAGATACCCATCTCTCACTTGCTCTTCCCTCAACATTCTTTATGCTCTTGACAAAAGTTGCCTCTTTCATGAAATCTCCAATTGTGTCCCTGAAGTCCCGATGTCTCAATGCCTTTGTGAAACTGTTCATATTTGAAACTACACAAGTATTACTGGCACACTGGCTAGCCTCCAAGGCTAGTGTATAGGAACTGATAAAACTATAATTTCCATTTTGTCTCTGTACATTCCTTATGGTTTACCCTATTCAGGAATACCACTAAAAAAGTAATATTGGCCCCTTGTGTATTTCTCAGAAATGTCTGAATTTTTTCTTTCTGTTTGGAAACCAAACTGTAGATATCAACTGTATAGTCTGGCTTTTTCTCAGATGAAAGAATACAGTTAAGACAGACTAAAAAAAAAAAAAGAGCAAAGACCCTTTTCCCATCTCTGCTCTGTGAAGTTTCTGCTTAGGAGCCATCATATGTTTTCAGAAAGACGAGTCAAAAATTAAAAAATTATTACTATTTTACATACCAACCACAGTTCCCCCTCCCTCTCCTCTTCCTGCTCCCCTCCACCTTTCCCCAACTCAATCACCCCCATCCACTTCTCAGAAAACATAAGGCTTCCCATGGGGAGTCAACAAAGTCCAGCATATGAAGTTGAAGCAGTACCAAGACCCTCTCCCTGTATCTAGGATGAACAAGGGATCCCTCCATTGGAATCATGGTTTCCTATATCCTATCTACAATGCCTTGGTTTTGTTTTTATTCCCCTTTTCTTCCTAGCAAATGCATTCCTACTAAAGAAGAAAGGAGGTCAAGAATAGAAAATAACAATAATAGTGGCAGATGGAAGTAGATGGTTGAATTTATGATCCTCAATTATTGTTATTTCCTATGCTTGTCCTCCTTTCTTTTTTGGTAGGAATGTGTTTACTAGGAAGAAAAGGGGAATAAAAACAAAAATAAGGTATTGGAGATAAGATGTAGGAAGCCAAGAGTCTTTTTTTCCCCATGGTTGGAGAATTCCGAACTATAAAATTCCAGCCAAATTTGGAACACCCAAGACATACAGGGAGTTAGAATCTTATGTGTGGGTTTTCTAGAATCACACTCTTCACAGGGACTGGTACACTCAGCCTGGAGAAAAGAAGATATGTCCCCCACTTGTGTTCTGCGAGATGTTTTACTCTTTTGGCTTTTTTGGGGGGGGCACCAACCAGCTCCCAAATAAATCCCACATGGAGGCTTATTCTTAATTATGAATATGTGGCCTTAGCTTGGCTTGTTTCTTGCTATCATTTCGTAAATTATCCTGACAACCTTTTGCCTCTAGGCTTTTATCTTTCTCTATTTCTGTATACCTTTCTTTCCACATTACTCTGTGCCTGACTGGCTGGGTAGCTGAATCCTAACGTCCTCCTCTCCTTGTTCTCTTGCTCCTCCTCTTCATTGTTTCTCTTTCTATTTATATTCTCTGCCTGCCAGCTCCACCTATCCTTGCTCCTGCCTCACTATTGGCTCTTCATCTCATTAGGATCATCAAGTGTTTTAGATAGGCACAGTAACACAGCTTCACAGAGTTAAATAAATGCAGTGTAAACAAAAGTTACACACCTGAAAATAATATTCCCCAACACACTTGAGCACAGGGTTCTTTGGATTCTGCTTTGGCCAGACACTTCGATGAAATTGTGGTAGAAAAGAGTAGCAGGTGCCTGTTTTAATTGCTTTTTTTGTTATGTTAGAATACTATGGTCAGAGGCAAGTTAAGGAAGAAAGGGTTTGTTTTGGCTTACAGTTCCAAGAGCAGGAAGCTGCTTGACAACATTTTATTCACACACAGGAAGCAGAGAGAGAGAGAGAGAGAGAGAGAGAGAGAGAAAACGAGAATGAGAGAGAGACAGACAGAGACAGAGAGACAGACAGAGACAGAGACAGAGAGACAGAAAAAACATGAAGGTGGATTTCTTCCAGTGGGGCTATCGCTCCCAAAGGTTCTATAGACTCCCCAAATATCACCTCCAACTGGAGACCAAGTATACAAATATGTAAAGCTGGGGAGGACATGTCTCACTTAAGCACCCATGACTGTGGAAACAGCAGCGGTGAAGGTCAGCTCTTCTGTGTGTAAGGAGCTGGAAGATTCAGCTCTTCCAATGACCTTCCTTCTTTTCAGAAAGGAGGGCTTCAAACAATCTCTTAGTTCTGGTTCCATTAACAAACTAAGATGCTGTTTGTAATAAAACTTAGAAATAGAATTTTAAATTACACGAGAAAGCTAAATTACCGTATCCATCACTTTACACAGTTAAGACCAGAGACCATTTTTCCTGGTCCTCCTTCTTCTGGCTGGTGGGAGACTGAAACCAGAGGCCAACAAATGATCGGTAGACGCAAACTGCAATGCTGGCTTTGCAAACGCAGGTGTTAAACCATCAACCCCTCCATCCCTTAGTGTTTAAGCACTCTAGATTCCATTGCAGAGCTCCAAACTCAATGGTTTCTTTTCAACAGAATTCGATTATTCCTGGGGTTCTCTTTTCTAACTAATTCAGCTTTGGTAACCGTAAAAAAGGAGCAGTGTTTCTAGGATCGACTAATTGGGCCTGGTCTCTCAAATTTTTCTGTCTGGCTCCAGGCAGCTCTTTACTCTACCTGCCTGCTTTGGTTAATCTCTTTATAAAATGGAAATGAAGTATTGTCTTTCTCATTAAATCTGTGTCTGCTTAGAGTTGTGTGATGCTATAGTTCAATACATGTTAAATGATGCTAATGGTTGGCACCTTATCCTTCACAAGCAACTCGAGGGCTTAAGATGAATCCAATAAATAATCCAAAATAATTTAGATCCCTAGGGTAACTTTTTAATGGAAGAGTAACCAAGGTGCTCCTGAGTTAATTATCACCATCTAGAATGGGAGAGGGGATTTGTTTTTTTCAACTTCAATTTGTGGGATTGATTTTATGGCTTCTAAGGTCTCCTTAACTGGTGAACTCCTTTAAAAAAAAATAATCAATAAAAGAAAAACATGCCTTTACTTTCACCTGGGTTCTCGTTATTTCCATCTTCCTTTTTTTTTTTCAAAATCAGTGCTGTTTTCAAGGTAAACACCTTTTAAATTCGGTTAGGATTTAAATGTACATACACAGCTTTCCTTTTATAACACAAATCCTTATGGATAATGACATTCATTATCATGGTCTTTTATATGTGCTGTTTACTATCCCAAAGCATTGCAGAATTCCATGTTCAAATACTAAAACAGAAACCCTGCATGAAACATGCAGTTATTTTCACTTGAGCTTCTCTATTTAATAAGCCATTTGATCTAGAATCTTCTGGTTGCTATGCCTGAAATTTGACTCATTTGCTTCCTTAGGAACTGCTATAAAGATTGTGATATTGCAAAAATCATATTTTATTACAATTTTATTTTGTAATAATACAGAAAATGTGGTCCGTTCTGCGGAATGACTGAGTCAGTAATATGGAGTAATGCCCCATTTATCCAGGATGGCTGTGTAATGAGGTGGCCTTTTCTGTGATCTGTCCTGATAACCGAGGCTTATTCCCTGTACGTGCAAAAGGCTTTATTCCTTCTTTTTTTTTCTTGTGTATGTGATGTATGTGTGCATATGTATGGAGGTGTATGCATGCCCATGTATGCAAGTGTGAAGGTCAAAGGTTGATGCTAAGTGTCTTCCTCCATCACTCTTCACCTTATATACTGAGGCAGGGTCTCTCACTTGAAGGCAGAGCTAGCCAGCTTGTCCCAAGGATCCCCTGTGTCTGCCTCCTAAATGCAGGGATTACCAAGGGCGGGCAGCCATTCGTGGCGGCCATTTCTGTGGGTACTGGACATCTGAAGTCCAGTGTTCATGCTGGTACAGGATTCTCACTGAATGATTTGTCCATCCCATCTTCACTCCACTTACAACTCTTGCTTTTTGAGACAGAGTCTCTCAGTAATCCTGGAACTCATCATTTCTGCTAGTCTTGGTGACCAATAAGTCCCCGGGTTCTGCCTGTCTCCCCGACACCCCAAGTGTTAGGGTTACAGATGCAGGCCATTGCACCTAGCTCTCATGTGAGGGCCAGGAATCCAAACTCAAGTCCTCCGGCCTACACAGCAAGCATTTTATCTACTGAGCCATCTCTCCAGTCTTCTGATTTTGATGGGAAGATTCTTTACATACATTAGACAGATCTCAGCCAAATCAAATGTTCCCTGGAGCTCTGGACAGGCTTCTAATGATGAAGACAGCACCGTGACAGCCATTGCAGGGGACCACACCATGGGCAGACAAGAATCTGAAAAGGGAAGAGGCAGTGTCTCTTCTGTGCAGTGCTCCTTTCTCTGATAATCTATATTTCCTTTCTCGCCATTGTTTGCTATTTTTAATCACTTTTCAATGATTCTAAGCCAAATATTTTCCCATTCAGTTTTCTCACATAATTTAATCTTACAGTGGCAACTGAGCATGTGAGAATACAGGAGTCCCAGGCTGGCAGTAGACAGCCTAGTCCCTTGGTTCTTTACCAAAACCTAGCAAGGTGGCAGAGCATCCCGTTAAGCATGAGATTTTCTTACCGTGCTCCCCATTTTTAATCTCAGAATATCACTCTGACAGTGTATCCACAGCTAGTTTGTAGAATCCCCGGGGCCAGGACAGTCATTTTACCATTAATTGTATTCATTAAACAATGAAATACAGAATGCTGAGTGTGTGAAAAATTTCGTGTGGTTTGTCTCTATTGTATCTTCCAACCTTAGGAAAAATCCACATTGAAATGTTAATGTAATGTGATACTTAAAATTTCTGACATTTGGCAGTATGTCTGCTGAACTTTCTCTCCAATAGAATAGATTGCTTTGCCTGAGGCTTTTACTGTACATAACGAGAAAAATTTCTTGTTTAATTCAGAACACTGACTGGGGACCGGCCTTTGCCTCAGTTGTTCTCTTTCCCTGACTTGTGGTCCTTTCTCAGAGATTAGCATCTTCTAGACTGTGTAATATATGAGTAGCATCTTCTAGACTGTGTACCATATGAGTAGCATCTTCTAGACTGTGTAACATATGAGTAGCATCTTCTAAACTGTGTAACATATGAGTAGCATCTTCTAAACTGTGTAACATATGAGTAGCATCTCCTAGACTGTGTTATATATGATAGCATCTTCAGTTAACATAAATCCTGATTGTAGCCTTTATTCTTTTATGTGACTTGTCCAGTAACATTAATATTTTTAATATATATATCTATATATTAGATACACCAAATAATCTCTTTCTTTTGGCAGGCAAAAGAGTTTTCAGAAGAGAATAGTTCTCAGAAAAGAAATGCAAAGGTACTTTATTTTTAACAATTAAATGACTCTGACGCCTTCCAGTACTTATTCTGATTTATTTTTCCTTTGTAATGTCGGGTTTTCTCAACTTTCCTGATCCTGTGAAACTCACTTCAGAAAGCCATCTTTTCCCGTGACATTAATTTCTTCAGTGTCAGATTCTTGATTTGCTCAGGACATTGCAAACATTTCTTTCTCCCATCGCTAATGCTCTGCTGTCTCCCAAAAGCATTCTCTAAACCTGTAATATGCCCGTGACACTTGGACACACTTGGAAAGTGGGGTCAGCAGTCCTGGTACAATGTGCTAATGCCAACTCTTGCTTAGCACATTGTGCCTGTAGAGGGGCTTGTATAGGGCACAGCTTTGTGTATCTTACCTGAACCCCAATTCTCCCAGGAATGATAAGATCTGCTCCCTTTCTGGTGATTCACCAAGGATCTTGTTCAGCGTGACTTTATTTTCTCAGAGCTAACTTTTAGAATCACCGTGTCTTTAGCTGTAAGAAAGCAAGGGCAAAGGTCACTCTGTGCTCAATGCAAACATTTATTTTTCTTTGTGGCACTCCTGAAAATCTGGAATGAATCACAATCTACCCTTAAGCTGTATTACCTATAAAAAGAACACAGAAATGAAAAAAATATAGTCCAATACCAGTACTTCATGGTAAAATGTATGCACTGAAGAGTGAATAATATTGACGCATGTGAATCTCAGAAAGAAATAATAAAGTACTCATGCTTTTCAAGTATTAGCACACTCTGAGTTTTGATGCCTTAGCACCCTACACAACCCTTCAAACATATTTCCCTTTCTCCTTTCCAAAGGGGCCCAGCACACTGAAGCCTGTCTTTCTCCGTGTCTGCCTCTCTACCATTTTATGGCTTACCAACCATACATGGTTTCTTTTAAAAAATAATTTATTTATTCTTATTTCATTTACATTGGTGTTTTACCTCCATGTATGTCTTTGTGAGGATATCAGATCTTGGAGTTACAGACAGTTGGGAGCTGCCATGTGGGTGCTTGGAATTGAACCTGTGTCCTCTGGAAGAGCAGTCAGTGCTCTTAACCACTGAGCCATCTCTTCAGCCCCCATACATAATTTCTGATGTGGGATTCCCCTCTGTATGCTGTAAATACAGTTGGTTAATAAAGAAACTGTCTTAGGCCTTGATAGGGTAAAGTAGAGCCAGGTGGGGAAAATTAAACTGAATGCTGGAAGAAAGAAGGTAGAGTCAGGGAGAAGCATGGGGCCACTGCCAGAGACAGACAGGCTGAAACTTTGCTGGTAGGCCATATCCTCGTGGTGATGCACAGATTAATGGAGATGGGTTAAATTAAGATGTAAAAGTTAGCAAATAAGAAGCAGAGATAATGGGCCAAGCAGTGGTTTAAATAATATAGTTTCTGTGTGATTATTTTGGGAGTCTGGGTGGCCAGGAAATGAACAAGTGGCCTCCTACAATTTCTTAAACAGTATTTTGTTTGATAGTTGACATTTTAATGTAGACAAGTAAAATTTCTGTGTAACTTTTTTGATGGGTTTTGTTATTCTCCATATTATAAGATTCACCTGGGTTGAAACAAAGGTTGTGTGTCATTCTTTAGTCTTTGCTTAATAATGTGTGACAACATAAGAATCCAGTCAGTTAGTGGTGGACAATTCAAGTTGTTTCCTGTTTTCTGTTGCGTTCACTGCTGCATGAGTGTCTTATGCTCTCTGCTATGCAGGTATTAGGACTCCTCACTAGTGTATATCTAGGAGCAAAATGATGTTTGTGGAAAATGGGTCACCCACCTCTAGTATAGCTTCCCCACAAGACATGCAAGTTCTGTTCCTGATAGCCTTACTATACTTGACATTAATCACATTTTATCTGACCCACTGGTAGGCATGAAATGATGTCTCTTTGAGCTTTTCATTAACATCTTCCTGATTCATATTGAAACCAAGCATCCTAGCTCATCTTTCCATCATTTGCATTTCCCCTTCTGTAAGACATGTTTGGTTTTTGTTCTTATTTTCATCATATTATCCACTGTTTTATATGTTAACTTCATCTGTATTCTATTACCATAACTGCATACCTGAGACGAGGTAACTTATACAGAAGCTATTCTAGCTCATACTCTGGTGCTCTATGGCATGCCGAGTACTATGAGGCAAGTGTGTGCTAACTTGGGTCTCTTTTTCTATATTATAAAGCCATTGATACCCACACGGTGGCACCACTCTCATGACCTCATTAATCCAAATTACCTCCCAAAGGCCCCATCTCATAGTAGCATTAACATATGAATTTGGAGATTAAGTTTCAAGCACATGACCTTTCTGAGTGGGGGACACATTTAAACTATAACAGACACAAATTATTAATCATTTCTATGAATTGCAAATACCTTCTTTAAGTATCAGGCTTTCTTTTCGCTGTCTATATAATCTTTTCATTCTATAGTCATCTTAAATTTCAAAGTACAAAACTATTGCCAGCAATTTTTAGATTCTGTTTTTCTGATTAGAAAAATTCTTTAGTTCATGAGATTATACTTCCAGAAATTTCTCTAGTCTCAAAATACTGCTGTTCATAATTATACCTTTTGTTTCGTTTAGAACTAATTATTATTTATTGTGTGAGATACAGAACCAACATTTAATATTTTTTCTGTGTGAATAATCAATTTTCTAAATTATATGGTATCAATAATATGTTTTTTCTTGATTTACAAGTCATTCGGTGTAACTGAGGTTCTGTGTGTGTTGAGGACCTGTTTCTCAGTTTTGGTTTGATTCCGTTTGTATTTTCCTGCAGCAAAACACACTCTTGTAGTCACAATAGCTTTGAATAGGGTCACACATAGTAAGCAAGGCTCTACCCTTATATGAGAACCTTGGTCTTTGGACACATGTGCATGTGTGCATAGCTTCATGTTAGGCTGCTACCTCAAAATCACTTATTTTAGTATGGAGTGCTAAAAATTACTCTTTTAGAATGTTTTTAATATGAGAAACACTTCAAACATACTGAAAATCAATTGAAAGTGAAATAGGAAAAAAAAAAGAGGCATAACAAGATGACTCAGAGGGTAAAAGCATTTACTGTACAAGTCTGATGACCTGAGTCTAAGCCCAAATTTTACAGTAGAAAGACAGGATACCTGAAAGTTATTCCTTCTTTGACTCCCATTTGTCATCAGAGAGCCTTCCTCCAGTAAGTGTTGGAAACAAATGCAGCAAACATTCGGCTGAGCTCCGGGAATCTTGTTGAAGAGAGGGAGGAAGGAGTGTAGAAGCCAGAAATGTCAACATTATAAAAATAAAATTACCAGAAGTCACTAACATGGCTCCTAGGAACTCACAGAGTCTGAACCAACAACCAGAGAGCCTGTATAGGACTGACCTAGGCCCTCTACAAGTTTGTGACAGTTGTGTAGCTTGGTCTACTTGTGGGACTCCTAACATTGGGAGCAGGGACTGTCTCTAATGCTTTGGCTGGCTCTTAGGAATCTATTCCTCATACTGGGTTCCCTCACTCAGCCTTAATACAAGGGGAGGTGCTTAGTCTTAAAGCAACTTGATATGCCATGCTTTGTTGATACCCATGGAAGGCCTGCCCCTTTCTAAAGAGAAACAGAGAAGGGGTGAATTGAGGGTGGGGGGAGTAGGGAAATAGGAGGAGAAGAGGAAGGGGAAAATGTGGTCGGGACGTAAAATAAATGAATAAATTTGTTGCGGGAGGTCCTTCCGCTCCTCCAGCCTATAGCCGCTGAGATACCCGCCCATTGGGGCGTGGTCTCTCTCCCTTTAAAAAAAGCGGCCACTTCCTTCTCTCGCTCTCTTTACTTCCTGCTCGGCTGGCGGCTAGACTCCCTTCCTGGTCGTACAGAGGGCTGACGGTGATCTGTAAGTTTTTTTCCCCTTTAAATAAATACTACCCTGTTAATTATAATTCCAAACTGCTGTGGCATCGTTTGTGACTTACGTCTACATAAATTAAATTTTTAAAAAACTGGATAGATGACTCGGAAGTAAGTTATAGCTGATTAATATTTAGGGACATCCTCCCAAAGCTGCCTGCCCAAGAGATCGCCCAGATTTATTGAACTTTTCACTAACTGAGATTTGACGAAATGTTCGAGTTTTATTTGCTGGGTTCTCACCTTCCTGATGCTGAGCTGGTTTGTGGAATGTCCCCAGCCGTGCTGAGCTCTGTGACTCCGCTGCTCTTGTTGAAATGATCTATTTCGATGGCAAGACTGCCAGCTTGAGACAGGCTCTTGCCTGCTGAGCCATTTGCAGTGATGGATGGCACCAGGAAAGTAACGTTTTCCAATTTGGCATCTTCTAGGCATTAACTGGGTCTTTTATTCCACATCCTTTCAGTCCTGCCCTGATTTTTCTGTGAACTCATTGACTTCTAGACAAGAAAATGACATATTTCCTTAAAGAATCCCCCCTAGCTAGGAATTGGTGTCATTTTTAAAAGAACCTCTTAGAAAAGTCAGAAATGGCTCTTAAAACCTGATGTTCTTCCATTAGAAACAAAGAACTTTTGTTAAAATATGTGAGCAAGGGTTTGTCTACCTGGTAATATAGTATATTATTCAGGGAAACCACCTGAAGCTTGAAATAGGGGATTTAATGAAAATTTTTAAAAAAGATAAGAATTTGAAGCATTTATAATGACATGTATACACAATGATTATTCCTGTTTGGCAAATATTTTGTTTTTCTACGTTGTACATGTGCAGAATTGTACTGTTTGTCCCCTGTAGTTAGATAAGATGAGGTAATTTGTTTTGCCCAAAGACTTGTCTGGTGATATAAATCCATCCCTTCTTGGGCTGCATGGCACAGTGCAGGACCCTAAAGGCTCCATGAGCTCCCGGAGGGGTGATGGGCAAAATTTCAGCAATGACTACCTGTAATGACCTCCAAAGGCCAGCATATTAGCATTCCTCATGGTGGTGCCACGGATGTTCAGAGATGGGACATAATGCGAGGTTCATCAGTCACATGCATCGGGAGGACAATATCAGAGGTGAAACATTAGGGAGGTTGTGTGGGAACCCAGTCCCTCACTAGTTCTTGTTGCTGTTAGCCATACACTCTACCACATGCTCCTGCCACCGGTCTGCTCCTGCCACCGGTCTGCAATCATGCCAGAGGCAGAAAGCAATGGGCCTGCTCACCTGCAGTTTAAAACATTGTTAAAGGTTACTATTTTATCCTTGTTTCCTTGCTTGTTTGTTCTTTTTTTTTTTTCTTACAGGGAAAGGGTTGGAATATAGGACATTTTACATGACATGAAACATTTTGTCTTTCTAACTTGGTTGCCTGGGGCATTTCATTACAGTAACATGAAATTCACTTAGCTATTTTGTTAATCTGAGTCCCCAAGTCCCTATTCTGGGCAGTCAGCCCCTCTGATCTGCAGTACATGAATAGAGTGACCAAGAAACTACCTAGATTATGGGTTGGTTCTGCAGCACAAGCCAGTTTATGCTCTGTTTTGACAGAACAAAATTTATTGTTGTCAATGGGTAAAATTACATATTTTCTCAGGGTGCCATTTAAATAAATTTAGGGATTAACTATCTATTATAGGAGTCTATGGGTTTCTAATTCTTTGAAGTTGCTACTAAGTTTTTTGAGTTGTCATACCTAGTAAGGACTCTGTGTTTTCCTTTGAAATCCTACTTAGTATTGAACAGGACCACTATTAGCTATTCCAGATTTGGGTAAACAGTTAACACTGCTAACTTCTGAGAAATAATGTAGCCAGGGACTGGCATTTAAAGAGCACAGACTTATGAATTTTGTTCCTGAGTGCATTCCTTGCTAACTCTTGTTCTCTAACCTGGTGAAGCCTCAGCTTCTTCACCTAGGAAGTGGAGATGATAATAATGTTGCCCATGTGGTGGTCATGGGAAAAGATAACAATGAAAACAGGACAGTGATGATCCAGTAAGAAGAGACTGTCTGTTCCAGAGGTGGAGTTGGCGGCAGCACTCAATAGACCATGGCTCTTTTGTAGTGTAGTAATGTAAATCTGAGAGCCCTTATCAGTAAGCAGAACTGGTACTCCACATCATCATCCACCCCAGAGCATCCACACCATGTGAGCTCTTAGAGGAGTGTGGGGAGGATGCTACCTCACATGGGAGGGGTCTTCTTGGTGTCCATAGTTTTTTCTCTTGGTGATTAGACCATAATTTCCCTTGCAACATCAAGTAAGGCAGACACTTCTCTTTTTTCCGTATTCTTTAAAAATTACAAATTAAAAACAGGCCGGGCAGTGGTGGCACACGCCTTTAATCCCAGCACTCGGGAGGCCGAGGCAGGCGGATCTCTGTGAGTTCGAGACCAGCCTGGTCTACAGAGCTAGTTCCAGGACAGGCTCCAAAACCACAGAGAAACCC
>NC_022029.1:1748254-1799510 GCF_000317375.1 Microtus ochrogaster | reverse complement strand
TCTCTCTCTCTCTCTCTCTCTCTCTCTCTCTCTCTCTCTCTCTCTCTCTCTCTCTGTTAGAGATATGATCTCTCAGTTTCCTGTCACCATACCTTGTCCTTGTTGCCATGACTCCCTCTCACAATGTCCTCTAGTCCCTCTGGAGCCATAAGCCCGAATCAGCTCTCCCTTCTACAAGCTGCCTCTGGTCATGGTGTTTCAGCACAGCAACAGAAGAGTGACTGACGCAGATAGATATGTTCCCAAGACAAGGGATCTGTTCATCACCAATGACAGAGTTAGAGCCAGGATAGTCTGACTATTGACCTGAAGAGAGGAGTTATATATCCAGGATTGCCTTGAACAGTCTCTCCAGGTCTCGAACCCTGGCATCCCATCTGGTCTGGTATTTTTTTTTAAATGAAAGTATTATTATTTATTTTTATTATTTTTATTGAGCTCTGCATTTTTCTCTGCTCCCCTCTCTACCTCTCCCCTCCCCTCCAACCCTCTCCCAAGGTCCCCATGCTCCCAATTTACTCAGGAGATCTTGTCTTTTTCTACTGAATCTATTAAATCAAAAGCTTCCAGGTTAACTGGGCTCCCGCTTACTTCCCACCTCTGCCACAGTCTCACGGTGGGCAACCCAATAATCAGAACTGTCAATCTCACACATGGTTACATCTGAGAAAAGAAGCAAGGGTAAGTTTTCCTCCTTCTTCTGGCCCACTGGGAAGGCAATGAGGCTATGAGCTCCTTCGGAGGAAGCTAAAGGGATAGTTATTATATAGAGGCTGGAGCAAGCTCACTTTTTGTAGTCTCTGGTGAGGGTAATCATGGAAAAAAATTGTCCCAATATGCCATTCGTTATGACAGGTTTACATGTAATTTGTGCCCCTCCACTCCAAAGTTGATTGACATAAAATATTTTCAGGGTCTATCAGGATAGCTCAGTGCATGAAGTGTTGCCAAGTCTGTCAACCTGGGTTCCATCCCTGGGCCCCCACACCATGAGAGGAAAGAATCCATTCTCTGAGCATCCATGCTCACGTTCGCACATGCATGTACGCAAAATAAAATTAAAATGTGATTTTAAGAAGATATCTTCAAGGCATTCTAATGCTGGTCATGTTAGTACACGTGAAATGATGAGATGTTCGCACATCTCATTTTAAGCCTGGTCATCAAGGCCTCCTTCTGTGGCCGAGTTCCTTGGATTTGCAGGTCCTATTAACATCTGAAGAGAAAGAGGTTTTATTCAATTAGAAGTATCATATGCAGGTAAATCACTTAAATATACCAATAATTTTAGATATATTAACAGGAAACCATACTTGGAATAAGAATTCAGGCATTTTATGAAAAGAGAATTCAGTAAGACCACGTTGAAAAAGATAATTTTCAGGAAGATACCAGAAAAATAGCACTAAAAATAGATGCCGGTGCCAAAGTGAAAAATGTATGCACAGTGCACTAACCAGAGTTGTTCTGTTTGTGTTGTGTTAAATGTTTTGATAGGAAGGTTTTTATTTTGCTTAATGTGAACAGATGTCTGTTTATGGCTAAAAGTTCTAATATTGGAAGTGGATTTTTCAATGGGAATGCTTAATAAATATAAACATGTTTATAAATATATTAATTAATAAATATTCCAGAAACTAATTTTATTTTTACACAAGTCCTCTGATCTAATAGTTAATTGGCCACCCCCCCCCAGACAGAATTCGCACGCCGCCTAGAGAAGGCATGCTGTGGGATGTGATGTGTACCCTCCATTTCTTCCCCCACTCCAGGATATGGCTGCCAGCATAGCCCACAGCATCGCAGACCATTCCTTAGACAGCTATTTTAAGCAAAGTATTGAACATAGTATCTTGCTTCCTCTTGTTTAAAAAATGGAGCTTCTTCCTTATGGGTTCTTTTTGATTCCATGGCATGGAGGATTCCATACACAGCAGTCACCTGAGTATCATGGTTGACAAATGTCTTCTTTGCTTCAAAGGAATGTCCCAGAGCCTTGATGCTCTCCAGAGCTGCCTAAATTCCAAGCAGACCTGCATAGCTTTGTGACTTTGAAGATTAATCTCTGTCGCTCACAGCTCGTTGGCTTCTCTTGCTCATTTCTGCTCCGTCTGCAGATGGTGTGGTATTCTGTGCCAGCATTATTTATCCACAAGTTTGCTTCTCACACAGCTCCCTCTTTGAATAATTGTAAAGAACATTAAAAACTCAACAATTATTCCACTCTTTCATCAGCTTATGGGTTTTACAGTTCTGGTCCAAAAGAACATCCCTGTATTAACGCCCTCCTTTGCACAAAGATACTGCTGATAGAGCCTCTCAATTTTGTGCAGCAAGAACATTAAAAGAAGTCTCCCAAGCCACAGAAACACACATGAACAGCAAACTTTCATTTCTATATATTCAATGACACTCTTCAAATGCTGCCCTCTGCTGCATCTTTCTCTCAGAGCTTGAGTTGTGGGTTTCCATCCTCTGGATTTTTTATTAATCCATGAGTGGACATTTTGGCTTTGGAGATGATCACTTTGGAAGAATAGAAGGTAAAAGGAAAAGTTATATAAAGGAAAAAAGAAACAATAATTGTGATAGAAAAAAATCTTTCGATCCATTGTTCATTTTCCTATCAGTGCTACAAGGGAACTTTTAGCATCTAGATTTATATATAAGGAAACTCAATAATTTACATTTAATCACACACCTAATAATTGTAGCATGGGGATTTGAATGTAGGAGTTTACATTTAAAGTCTGTTGTCATAAACTCTGTGTCTTCTACACTTGAGAAGGTAGAAAAAGAAGAGAGAAACAAAAACAGGGGAAGAAGCATTAGGAAAGAGGGTGGAAATGAGGAAGACACTAAATAGAAAAGCAAGGCACAGTGGAAAGAACAGGAAAAAACACGGCAGACAGACCTCGTAAGACCTCCCATGGTTCACAGCACAGGTAGCATATGCCTTAGCGACGCTTAGACACATTTCACAGTCTATAAAATGAAAAAGGATATCAACAGGCAATCCCAACACCATCTTTCAAAAATATGCTAGTTTAATTAATTTTACAAGAATTTCATATACATCATATTTTGAATATTTTTATCCCTCTCCCCACCTTCTCCCAGATCCACCCTCTCCATTCAGTCCCCAGCCCCCTTTGTGCCCTCACTTTTAAAAGCTACCCTGAGTTCCACCAGCGCTGCCAATAGGCTCGTAATTGAAAGACACCCACCAGAGTGAGGTAGACCTACCAGGGAACCCACACTTAAAGAAAACTAAGACCGTTGTTCAGATTCAGAAAACATGTCTCTTAACCGTGGATAAACTTCACGACTGTTAAGATATACACTATATTTCACTCAACCCTTTTATCAACATTCTTTCATACTGTATGTATTACCACAGGTGTGTGGAAGGATCTAGAGAAGGCTGACTCTGATAGCGTTAAGGTCCTTTATGTGTGGGATATTGGAAACACCTATCCACCTTCACATCCATTATGGATGAGTTCTGTAAGAAAGGCATTGGAAAGTGTTGGAATTTGCACATCACAGCTTCTTTTGCACTGAATACAGCCACTTTGGTCATGGAGTGAGGACATAGAAAGGAAGACAAAATGGGGGTGAAATCCTACCAAATGTCACTTACCAAGATCTCTGATGTACTAAAGGCTGTGTCTGTCATAGCACACTCTAGAAGTTTAAACTCTCCTTGGTGCTCTCAAAAGAAAGCAGTGGTTCTTATCTTGAACCAGACCTCTCAAGTCCCACACAAGGGGTCGAATCATCTACATAGCTGTGAAAATGGGCTCCGAGTCATCCTATGCTCAATTGTTGAGTTATCACACTCAATGTGGTCTTTTAGCCACTGAAATGGTATTTGCTTTTGGGTGCTAAGCTCTGAGGAAAAACAGCATCTGTCCCCTGCTTTACTTCTAACGCGGCCCAGGCACTCAAAGACATAACCTCTCTCTTACTCAATAGGTTTTGCTTTATGGTGTGTGTGTGCATGTGTGTGGGGGGGGGTGAAGACTGAATAAAAGTTGCATGAACATTGGTTCTAAACACCTTTTCAGGCACATAAGAGTAGCTGTTACTATTCCCAGCCTACTTAAGAAATATAAGAAGCCTGTAATGTTGAGTGAATGTAAGCTCCTACACATACCTCTACTTCAGAAAGTTCTTGGTTGTTTCCATAGTCTTAGTGATTATCTCTGTTACAAGGTTTCTGGTAGGTAGTTCATGACTCATTCTATTTCTAATGGATTTAGAATGCTCAGTCTTTCTAAACGTTTGAAATCACGAAACGATTGAATGATTACAAACGATTGATGTTGAAAAATCATCAAAAAGGATGATGAAGCTGGTCTGTCTTGCTGAAAAACAGAAGGTTGATTCATTGCATAAGTGGGGACTTATTCAAGTCCTCCTTCATTCTTCAGACCTAAAGAGCCCCCAAATCATCCCCATAAGGAATAAATCCCATCAGTATACAAAATGGCCTAATATGCACAAGGATCCCATGTCTTAGACAAGCCAGCTATAAGAACTTCCCTTGATCCACCATTATTCCATGTCTTGAGTTAAAACTAGGTTTCTTTTAAAGTTCCAAGTAGAATCATCTAGCCCTAGAGTGCTGGGTGGAGAAAAATCTCCAGGTAAAGTGCAGGTTCAGTGGGATGAAAAACGGTTGTGATTGATTAATAATGTCTTTAAAGAAGGCGGGATGAGGCTAGCACTTCCACCCTTGCTGCCTGTTTGCTGACAACATATCAAAGTATGAAGGGCTTTTCTGTAAGGCAGTAGAGAGGGTAGCGGGACTACGGTGACTTAACTGCTTCCTGTCTCGTGATACCCTCCTTTGCACCCTTCTCCTCTAGCCTCTATTTCAAACGCAAGGTAATGATGGAGATTACAGACACATTTTCTCATTTATGCCTCTCATTTCTATGAGCATTTTCATTCAGCGGTGAAATTATAACACATACTTGGTATCTGTTGCAAGCATCTGGGGATGGTTTGTATTACAGCGATTCCAGAGATAGAGCTCTCTACCGGACAGTGATTCTGCAAAAGATGTTCAGCATAGCTGACTGAGCTCATCTCCTCAATGATATGTTCATGCAGCTAAAGGCAAATGTTTAAACATTTAGTTAATGCACCATATGTCTTAAATGTTTCAGTTCCATCTGACATTTTGAAAATTCATCTTAATGGAAGCTCGCCAAGTAAATTTACTTCCGTGGAAGATGATGAAGCCATTCATCTTAAACCTAATTCTGGACCTCTCAGACACAATGAACTCTTAATTAGTAGTCTTCCAACTCCAGGAACAGGGCTTTCTTCACGCTTGCCCTTCTGAACATGGGAAAATGCCAAGTGGCTCAAGAGGAGGCAACTTGTATCCTGAAGACCACACAGCTAGTTATTGACAACAGAAACCCTGGGAAAAAGTGATCATCAACTTTGGGGTCCAGTGGAAGGGAAAAGGAAGAGAAGCACGGAGGACCACTAAAATAAAATGACCAATACCAAAGAAATTGCAGAATCAAAACAGGAAAAATAAAGGACAAAAGAACATTTACAATAAGATAGAGTTATAACTCTCATTGTTTAAGCCACATTTTCTATGAGTTAAAAACAACGCAGAGGAAAACTACTAGTAATACAAACATGACACTTAAGTCCTGGGAAGATGGCTCAGTAAATAAAACACTTGCACCTAAATATGTGGACCAGAGTTTGGATTAGCAGGACTCAAGTCAATTCCGAGTGGATGGGGCAGCTGGAATTCCAACATGCAGAAGATGGAGAAAGGATATCCCTGGGGTAAGTTGGCAAACATTCTCTGGGTTCAACTGAGAGACCTGGACTGAATCAAAAAGCTGAACAGTAATTTGGGAAGATCTCAACTGCCATCTTTAACCTTCACCAGGCACGCACACACATGTTTCTGTATAGTCCCCCCACAAATATGCATAATATGCACATACACACAAGGCAAACAAAATGATACTTAGACATAGTAGTTAGAATCCTACTTTTATATCAAATACATTAATATCTTAAGTTGTGGTTCCGCTTATTATCGCTGTAACCTTGGGCAAATTATTTCAACCTTCTGAACCTAGGTTCTTCACAGCATTGATTAAAATATTAACCACATATAAAAATGAGACTTATTTTTAAATAGTAAGTTAATTTTTTATATGTGAATTTATCTTCATGTGTAAGCTTCCAATCTCTCCATTGCAGGAGATTATTTTACCACATTCTAGTACCTTCAATTTGTTTTCAGTGATTCTTATATTTTTTAAAAAAACAAAAGTTTAAGTATTATTCTCTCAGTCCTTCCCACATTTCCCCTGTAGACACTTTTGATCCAGGATTCTGTATCTCTAAGGTATCTGCTGCTAAGCCTCACCATCTGCCAGGGGTAAGCAAGTCAACAGAGAGGAGCTTTATGTAATGGCCTAGCTTCCAGCCCTTGCTGATTTGCATCAGAGGCACCTTAATCTGCTTGGCCTTTGGCCATTGGCCTCTGTCTCATTTGCTCTGGTAAAGATGCTCTCAGGAAACACAGGTTATCCCAAGTATCCCTGCTGGTACCCAATGCCTCAAAAGTCCTAGATGTCTGTGACTTCTTTGCCCCAACTAAAACCCTTCCTCACCGTTGGTCTTTCCTGCAATTCTATTGGCTTCCTTGAAAGTCTATAGAATGTTCTTCTTTTTTCATGTGACACTAGAAAGCAAAGATCCTGGAGAAGACTTGCCACTCACACGCATAGGTCCCCTTTGATGACTGACACTCCCTACTTCTCCTGCAGTATTGAACATGGGATAGAGCCAGGAAAGGGATTTCTCTGCACAATCCTTCTGGTGATTCTCACTCTATGAAATAGAGAGTCTAGGCTAATCACAGTTGGAGACATGGAGGCTTAATATCTGTATCTGTCCAAAAATGACATGCAGAAATTACCAGGTGATGAAGAAAATGATGACCAAAAACAACTCTAAAGTCATTTATTGGCACTTCAATCTGTCAAGGACAAAGTCCTTTTTTGGAAAGGGGAGGATAATACTTAGAGTTATAGGCAGTAAAATCACCAATTATCATGGGGAGGAAAGAGAGTTTAGGGAAGTAGTGAACCATAAGAAATTGGGGTGCACCACACAACATGTTTTTTCCACATAGAAACACACACCAGCTGTGGATACCTGCCCAAGACCGAAACAAGATCAAACTACTGTAACATTTCTAAATACATGGGGAAGGTGCCTAAGACCCCAACCCTAGCTGAGAAGTTAATGGCTGTGCAGTTGATGGTTGATGGTGGGGGGATCACTTTTCTTTGTTGGTATATCCAGGTGTAGGTTCCATATACACCCATATGTATATGGCCAGCACAAACTGGATTCAGTAGGCTAAATATAAAATAAAATTGGAGAACATGAAGTCGGGAGGGAGATGTTATGGAATCCCAAGGGGAGTTAGAGGAAAGAGTGAGGATAGATAATATTCAGACACCTTGTATGCATGTATGAAATTGTGAGATTATACTTTGGGGATATTTATTTATTTATTCTTCATTTATTTACATACTGACCACAGTTTCCCTGATCTCCTCTCCTCCCATTCTCTCTCTCACCTCCCATCTAACCCCACCTGCATCATTTTCTCCTCCTCCATCTCCATTCCGAAAGCAGTAGGCCTCCCATGGGAGTCAACAAAGCATAGCAGGAAGAAGCTCTTCCCCCTGCATCCAGGCCGGGCTAGGCATCCCAGCATAAACAACAAGTTCCCAAAAACCAGCTTAAGAGCCAGGGACAGGTCCTGATCTCACTGCTAGGAGCCCCACAAACAGACCAAGCTACACAACTGCCATCCACATGCAGAGGGCCTAGGTCAGTACCATGCAGACTCCTTAGCTGTTAGTCCAGAGTCTTCTGTGAGCTCCCATGAGCTCAGGTCAGCTGTATGGACTTCTGGCTTATACAATCCTTCCTCCCTCTCTCCAGCAAGGCTTCCAGAGCTCAGCCCAGTGCTTGGCTATGGATCTCTGCATCTGCTTCCATCAGCTCCTAAATAGAGTATCTCTGATGATAATTAAGGTAGTCACCGGTCTTCAGGTACCCTCTTCACTACTGATAGTAGGCTCAGCTGGGGTCATCCTTGTGGATTCCTGGAAGTTTCCCTAACACTAGTTTCCCCCCTGTAGTAAAAGGAGCGGAGGGGCTGCATCCCCAGCACCCCGGCCGCCTGCTAGCTTATGCCCGAAATAATTACACAGACACTGTATTCTTTTAAACACTGCTTGGTCCATTAGCTCTAGCCATTACTGGCTAATTCTGATATCCCAATCAACCCATCTCTAATAAACTGTGTAGCACCGGCCTTACCGGGAAAGATTCAGCATGTCTGACCTGGCGGCTTGCTTCATCGCGTGCATCTGCCCGGGAGAGGGGAGCATGGCCTCCGCTCCAGAGAGCAGAGCTGTCGAGTCTGAGCTCACTTCCTCTTCCTCCCAGCATTCTGTTCTGTTTACTCCACCCACCTATGTTTTAACCTATGAGACCAAGCAGTTTCTTTATTACTTAACCAATGACCTTCCTTCATCACCTCTCTATCCTCAAAATGTACCCCCCATTAAGACATCTCTTTCACTACCCTTCCCCTCCATCCTGCCACCAATTTACCCAGGAGATCTCATGTATTTCCCCACCCCATGGAAATCCATACATCCTTCTTTGGTTCCTTCTTGTTACCTAGCTTTTCTGAGACTGTGGATTATACCCTGACTATCCTTTCCTTTGCAGTTAACACCCATTTATAAGTGAGTGCATACCATGTTTGTCCCTCTGGGTCTGGATTATCTCACTCAGGATGTTTTTTTTTTTCTAGTTCCATCCATTTGCCTGCAAATTCCACGGTGTTTTTTTACTGCTGAGTAATACTCTATTGTGTAAATGTACCACATTTTCCTTACCCATTCTTTGTTTCTAGGTTCTGGCTGTTAAAAGTAATGCTGCTATGAACATAGTTGAACAAAAGTCCTTGTGGTATGATTGAGCATTGTTGGGTATATGCCCAAGATTGGTATAGTTGTATCTTGAGGTAGATTGATTCCCAGTTTTCTGAGAAACAATTTGGGATAGTGTTTATTCAGAAATCAGGTTGAAAAGACAATCCACAAGTAGAGATATCATCCACAAAGTAAAGTTTGAGTTATGGCAAATGTATTCTCTCTCTCTCTCTCTCTCTCTCTCTCTCTCTCTCTCTCTCGTGTGTGTGTGTGTGTGTGTGTGTGTGTGTGTGTGTGTGTGTGTTTCTCCTCAGCAAAGTATGAGGAAGGTTTTTGGCTTCCTTAGACACTAGAAAAGCAGTCCCTCAAGCTGGGTGCCTAGCAGGTAATAGGGTAGAGTGTCACCATCCACTTCTAACCCTTAGCCTTGTCAATCAAAGTGCTCTCGAAGTTTCTTTCTGCTCTGCCTGCACTTGTGACTGAGCTTCTGTGGACAAAGAAAAAGAGAGTGAGCAGAATCTGCTGAGACCTGAGCACCCTTTCTAGGAAATATGAATACCAAGACAGACAGAGGTGCATAGAGAGGAGTGAGGAGGAGGAAAGGTTTGCTGAGGATGAATATAACAGAGAGTATTGAAAAGTAGTTAACCCACGGGCTGTCTTTTCAACCCTTAATTACCGCTTGTTTTCTTGTCACTCTTGAGGTATCCAGGACTTCTGGGGAAAGCAAGAACATCCTAGATCCGATAAATCACTGCCTGGCTTTGAGCTGTGTAACACAGACTTATTTTGGGGGGTCCATAGGTTAAACACAATGTGCCTTTCATTCTTAGAATTCACCATTTTGATGAGTGTTTTCCTTTGAATTCCAAAATTTGAGTTTTACAGTGAAAAATGACAAGAACTGAACTGGAAGGCTGCTTTTGTCACTCGAGTCTGCGTGGACAAGGCCTGGAAAAGATGTGAAGACAAGTGAGCCCATTTCTCTGGTCCCTTGAGACAAACACTGGAGGAAGAAGACATTTCTACATAGGGTCAGTGGGCAGAAAAGCAGAGGGCTCACAACTTGCAGCAATAATCTTGTTTAATATGACATCAAGGATAGCCTGACTTTGAGGCAGAAAGGAAAGTCCTGATGGCAGGACCAAAGATTGTATTCTTCCTCATTGCTCTTCTTTGGCACGTTCCCCATGACCCAGGGGAGGTTTAATGTGACCGTGAGCTGTAAAAGTGGAAAGAGACAAAATCATCCTCAAAGGACCAGTAGCCCCAGGGATAGCTACCACAAGACTCAAATTCACCACAGAGACATTACCAGGTCCCAATATAATAAGCCAATACAATCCCCTGCCACAGGCAGGACACAGCAATGGCCACAGTGTGTGGTCCACCAGGAGAAGACAAGATAGATTCCATACCGCAGTATTCTATGAACTATGGGTTCCTCTTCGCCCAGCTACCATCCTGGGCAAGAAAAATGTATGGATGAATAAGTACTTAAACTGTGTGTTTTAGATCAGAAAGCTAGAAAGTTTTATCTGACAAGAACAAGTAAGTGTTCTCTCTACCAGAAGGGCTGAAAGTTAGAGGAAAAAAATCATAAAGTAAATTAATTAGCGAAAACATAAGAAGGTCAAGCAAGGCACTGGTTATTTGTTTATTTATATTTAATGGTCTACTTCAGTTGCCATCAGAGAACACCACAGACTCAGTGGGTCTAACAGTAGAATTCTATATCCCTCTGAGCTCTGGGTTTTCAAATTTTAATACCAAGATTCTATAAGGATTGTTTCTGCCTGGACATTCTTACCGTGTCTTTATCTGGCCTTTCCCTGGGTGTTCAAAAAGAGTGAGAATCCTGGTATCCAGTTCTCATCTCATAAAGTCATGCTTCCTATTGTATTAAGGCCTGGCCCCTTTGTCCTCATCTAACCTTAATTGCCTGGAGAGAGGCCCTATCTTGAAAAGGTAAGTCACACCGGAGATGAGCACTTTGGAATAGGAATTTAGATGACACAATTCATTCCATGAGCATAAGAAATAACATTGTGCCAAGAAAGATATTATCTATAGCTAGAAAGATGGTTCAGATGTTAAGGGTTAGGCTTATTACCAAAACAATAATGAAATGTTAGCTATTTTATCCAACCAAAGACCTTAGTCTGATAATTTAAAAAGAGTACTATTATAATGTACATCAAGTAATTTTTAATCTACTGAAGCACCGTTTTAACTGTGCTGCCAATACTAACTTGATTGAACAAAGAAATGTATACATGCCATCACTCCTATCAGCTCTCCCAGGAAAATAACTTCCCAGCCCGTACCCAAAGCCTCATCAGGTGATGATTCACTGAACTTTCTTCCTTAGCATCCTACTTTAACTGGAGGCCGCAGTGCTTCAGTTTTCTTGCTCTACACTTTCTCTGGCGTACTGGCGTGATATCTTCAAAGACTCTCAACGTCAAGAATGTCAGTCTTGCTTGTCATTGGTGCCTACTGAAGGCACCATGATGAGAGCTTTACTCTGATCAAGGCTCCACTGCCAATGCGACCACCACTGACAATATGGACCATCCACATTCACCAAGAATGTCACTCAAGCTGTTAGCCATGTTCCTTGTCTAACCAAAGCTACCTTGGCATCTCCCAAGACAGTGGTCCTTCAGATCGGGTCACTACCGGGAATTCCTTCTTTGAGTCCTACTGTGCTGTACCCAGTACCACCACCACCACCCCAAATATCTGCACTTTTTTACTCTAGGATTTACCCACCTGCAATACGGACATTGGCCTTTCTGAATTTTATGATAAAGACATTGTGGACTCAACACAGTTAAGAAAGAAAATTGAGACAGAGAAAATAGAATAAGAAGCATATTCTAAATGAATTATCCATTGGTAGCAAGGCTGAGGGACAAAACATAAAATAAAAACTAATTTTGAATTAAATGATCTGTTATAAATTCAATCACTGGGCACTGTGAATGCGCTGCTTGAAATGTAACCCAAGGTGCATCATTCCTTTTGTGTCCAGTAAATGGTCAGTAAGTGGCTAATATCTCGAGAGATGCACCCTTTGATTCTCAGCAAAAAAAAATTCAAGAAAAACACATGTTAACTAGTAAGCGGAAAGAATCCTCTCTGAAGGTTTCGCTCCCTTTCTTTTCATTTTTGTTTATTTGATGGGAAGCTACCATTTTTCTCTGACTAAGCCAGAGTCTGGAGTTTAGATAGAGAAATAAATCTACAGTTCATCTTCTCACAGATGTCGTTTTAGAGCAGCTCCATTCGATGGCTCCTAGATAAAGCAATCAACCCGGAGAGGAATGAGGAGCCCATATACTAAAAAGTGACATATAATTATTACCATACCTATTAAGTGAATAAACCAGCCAGAGCCCAATTACACCGTTGCAACATACAATGAAATATCTCTTAAACTATTCTTCAACAAAGAAATAAACCTGTCATGGAAGAAAAATTTGCTGAACATCAAGGCTGTGCATTGAGGAAGTAACGTTGGTGTCAGGGTCTCGTTGGCTGTAACTCAATGTGCAATTAAGGGAAATTAGAGGCAATCCTCATTACATACATTTTGCACTTTGTTTATTGTGCTACAAATTCTGTAGTGGAGCCACTGACTTGTAGCAACAATAGCTCATTTAATGGAAAATGAGAATGTTAACAAAGAATGTTTGAGGGTGGAGGAGCACAGCACAGCAATTTACATTTTCTGTTGTGCACCCCTGCTCTTAAACCACCTCGTTGATTGAGCATGAAGTAGCCCCAGTCAGAGCCAATAGGACACAGCTGAAATCCTACTTGCAAATCAAAGGACTGGAACAGTAAAATAAAATAGGAAGTAAAAGTGTGTCAGTCTTTTTCATCTCGGCGAATAAATTTCCAATCAATCATTTCTCAAAGAATCAAGAAGAAAGGGATCAAGAGTGGCTGAGACAGGCATGTCAGCCCAGGACTCATTAGAAGACAGTGCTGGTATATAAGAATAACAGTTGAAGGCTATCTGTCCTCTCCAAGAATACTCATTAAAATTTTCCTGCATCTAAATTTTGGCATACTTGGTCTGAAGGCTCTACAGTTACCTAAAAAGGATTTTTCTGCAGCCAGAACTCCTACATTCACTTGCAGAAATAACAGAAAGGACCCATTTCAGGGTGACAGGATGATATTGAGATGGTTGATCTACTGAGAGCCGTGGACTTGCGGGAAGGAGTGGAAATTAGTTCCTTGAGCCATACAGCTCGTACGCATTCTGACATGGCTCTCGGATACCAGACCGCTTTGTAAATATCTTACTGCGTGAGTTTTGGGTTCTCTGAGCCTGAAATGAGCTTCCTGCCTTCTTCTAGTCTTCTTGTAAGTTGGGACAGAGAGTTCAAGGTGTGTGATAGTAGTACAAAACCAAACAGCAGAGAAATGGGACCACAAGGTTTATGGAAAGTGCCCTGGTTGATTTTTGTTTGACAGATAGAGTTATCTGAGACGAGATAACCACAATTGAGAAAATACCTCTGTCAGATTGACCTCTAGGAAATTCTGTAGATGATTTCCTTGACTAATGATTGATGTGGAAGGCCACAGCCCACTAGAGGTGGTGACATCCCTTAAGCAGACTGAACAAGTCATGGAGAACAAGCCTTTACGTGCTCCTCCATACCTTCTGTTTCAGTGCCTGCCTCCAAGCTTCTCTCAACTTCCTGCCCTGACTTCTTTTGGTAACAGAGAGTGACCTGAGAGTTTGAAGCTGAAATAAACCCTTTGCTCCCCAAGTTGTTTCTGGTTATAATGCTCTATCACAGCAGAGAATCCCTAAGATATAAATACAAGAAAGAAAACCCAGGGCTAATGGAGGATGTTTCTGAAGTGCCTGAGGATAAACATTTGACTTCTTCAAGCCCTGGAATTTTGATGATCCCTGACATCTTGACCATTGGTTGAATCTCCCCAAATGAAACTGGTTTGTGTGTGTGTGTGTGTGTGTGTGTGTGTGTGTGTGTGTGTGTGTGTGTGTGTGTGACTGTGTGTGTGTCTATGTGTCTGTATATCTGTGCATGAGTGTACAGGGTGCCATGCATGTATGTGAACACTGGAATAAGACACTGAGTATTTTTGATTATGTGTTTCAACTTATAATCAGTTTAAAGATTAATACAGCATTTATTGCCTCCTTCTGAGTCCCATTGTGCATTGAATACTCCAGTCCAACTCAATCAGGACGAAGCACAGTTCAAAGGACCAGCAGCCCCACAGGGTCTTTGGGGATACTGTGGAGGGAGACTAATGGTGCCTGAGACAGGAGCTGCCTGCTGAGGGCATGAGGTCAGAGTTGAGACTTATTGTGTAGCCTATGATATGCGAATTCATTCATTTGCTCATTTAATGTTCAATAAATGCATACTGAAAAACTACCATGTTGATAGGAAGATAGCCAAGGGCCTTCTTGATGGGAGAGAAGGTAGAAAACCTCAGATGGGACATTTCTGAGGGGATTCTTCCTCCATGAGTGTTCACCCACACACCCTCCCAGCTCAAGGTGTGGGAAAGTGCCAGAAGATTTATATTTCCAGCATGTTTTCTAGTCATTGCTGCTGCTGCTGCTGCTGCTGCTGATGATGAAGATGATGATGGTGGTGGATTTAGTAGTAGTTGTAGTGGTGGTTATAGCAGTGGTGGTGGTGGTGGGTGTAGTGGTAGTTGTAGTGATGATGGTGGTAGTTGTATTGGTGGTTGTAGCACTGGTGGTGGTGGTAGTGGTGATGGTGGTGGTGGAGGTAATGGTGGTTGTAGTGGTGGTAGTAATGGTGATGGTGATGGTGGTGGTCCACCCCCTTCATTTTTGAGGCAGGATCTTTCACTGAACTGGGACTTTTCAGGTTTGGTAAGACTGGCTGACCATCAAGCCCCCAGGAAATCCTGTCTCTACTCCTCCAGGGTTGAGATCACTGACCAGCCAGAGGGTTTTTTTTTTTTTTGTGAGTCTAGGAGGTTGAACTCAGATCTTCATGATTGTTTGGTGAGTACTGCACTAAACTCTCTCCCCAGTTGAAGATGTACATCTTTAACTCTGTGCATCTCTCACGCCAACAGCTATTGATAACATTGTTCTATTGCAAAAACAAATAAGAGTGGCCTAAAGACTTTGGCCTATCCCTTGTGCAATCGCTCTAAAATACCTTCAATTTTAAAAAGGAAAAGCACTCCCAGTGTCTGAGGTGAGACAGATGTGGTTGTTGGGGAGTGGGAAGGAAGAGACAGATGGCTGCAATGCAAAACTAAAATACTAATTCACTTGCCAGGATTCTCAAGGAGGGCAGGTTATGCGTCTGAGCAATTAGAGACATCTTCCAAAGCCAGAGCTTTGCCAAGCTGGGGAAGAAGAGCTATTTCAAAATTTACTTCTCTTCCATGGGGAGAAAAGAGAACTGAGTCACGTGTTTAACCCTTCCCAGATTTCACAGCCATATTTATTTCATAAAATTTTATGTCCTCAGACTTCTTTATACTCCTTTGAACAATTGTTCTGCATTTCTGGACAGTATTTCCTGTTAGTACATCAGTGTCAGATTGTAATTAAGCTTTTGAGTCATTAGATACTCTGATGGATGTTGGTACCCAAGGTTACTGCAAGGAATATGTTGAAGGATTTGGTACAGATCTTACCTGCATTGTGAATAGCTGATTCAGTGAAGATTATCCATGGCTATCCTTCCACAGTTCTCACACTGGGTATGGCATGTGTTCAAACCCTGGGAGGTCGATGGGCCTCCATTGACCACTCATGTAACAATTCACTTAACATACTCATTGTATTACTTAGCCAGGGACTATAAGCACTCACTATGCTGGCAGACCTTTCGCAGCTGAAAGTGAAGGCCTTTATCCCCCCTTTTCCTATCTCTCTTTCTCTCTCTCTCTGTGTATGTATGATATGCATGTTTAGATGTGTAGGAACGTGTGGGGATGCCTGTGCACACGAGAACATGTTCATGTGAAGATCCTAGGTTGATACCAAGAATCATCCTTAAATCTCTCCCACCATGTTCAGTGAGAGGGAGTCTCTCAGTCATACCCACAATTCCCTGTTAGGAGCAGACTTCCTAACCAGCATGCTCTGGGATCCCATCTCCACCTTCCAAGCTGAAATTGTAGGCTGGCTGCCTTCCTTACTTTGCATTTACATGGATTCTGGTGATCAGAATCCTAGTCATCACATTTACAAGGCAAGCATTTCCATCATTGAACCATTTCTCCAGCCTGGCTTCTATTTATTTATTTATTTATTTATTTATTTATTTATTTATTTATTTATTTAAGATTTCTGCCTCCTCCCCACCACCGCTTCCCATTTCCCTCCCCCTCCCCCAATCAAGTCCCCCTCCCTCGTCTTTCCAAAGAGCAATCAGGGTTCCCTGCCCTGTGGGAAGTCCAAGGAACCCCCACCTCCATCCAGGTCTAGTAAGATGAGCATCCAAACTGCCTAGGCTCCCACAAAGCCAGTACGTGCAGTAGAATCAAAAACCCATTGCCATTGTTCTTGACTTCTCAGTAGTCCTCATTGTCCTCTATGTTCAGCGAGTCCGGTTTTATCCCAGGCTTTTTCAGACCCAGGCCAGCTGGCCTTGGTGAGTTCCCGATAAAACATCCCCATTGTCTCAGTGTGTGGGTGTACCCCTCGCGGTCCTGAGTTCCTTGCTTGTGCTCCCCCTCCTTCTGCTCCTGATTTGGACCTTGAGATTTCAGTCCAGTGTTCCAATGTGGGTCTCTGTCTCCTTTCACCGCCTGATGAAGGTTAATATTCAGGAGGATGCCTATATGTTTTTCTTTGGGTTCACCTTCTTATTTAGCTTCTCTAGGATCACGAATTATATCCAGCCTGGCTTCTTAACTATGCAGTCACAATGCTCCTATAGAGACATTATATGTCTTGGTAGGGACCATCCTCAAGTGAGATGACAAACGCCGAAGTTTCTACAATCTACATTGTCAAAATCACAAAGAGTTGGCCAAATAAAAAAACACTAATTTTTCGTTCCTAAGTCAGGTGTAACTTAGTAAAAAGGTCAGTGAAATGAATGGAATTAAAAGCAAAATGTGAAGAAATTTTGATTTAAAAACGGGAATTTCCTGGCAAATAAGGTAATGCTGAAAAGTTCCATTTCTTTGGCTAAGGAACGGTGGTAAAGCTTTATGAAAACTCAGCAAGGGACTGGAGAGATGAATCAGTGCTTAAGAGGATGTTTGTTTTTCCTGAGGACTGGAGTTCAGCTCCCAGACCCTCATGGAGATGAACAACTGTCCATAATGCATACTAGAGGATCTGATGTCCTCTTCTGGCTTCTATTGGCACTGCACACAGGAGATATATTGACACACAAGCTGGCAAAATACCCAAACATAGTTTGTGGGGCTACTGGTAATGGGCCACAGGATTTATCCTTAGTTCATTAGTTGGCTTTTTGGAGCCCATTCCCTATGGAGAGATACCTTGCCCACCCTCAATACAGGGGAGAAGGCCTTGGTCCTGCATCAACTTGATATGCCAAACTTTGTTGAAGCCTTGGGAAGCCTTACGCTTTCTGAGTAGATGAGGAGTTGGTTGGGAGGAAGGTGGTGGGGAGGAGCGAGAGGAAGAGAGGAAGGGGGAATTGTGGTTGATATATATATATATATATATATATATATATATATAACTTTTAAAATAACAATAACAATAAGGAGATAAAAACCCAGGCATTGTTCACAAACAGGCTAGTGAGGAGTTCATGAGGCTTGGATGTATTTAAGTTCCCAGATCAGGTATATTTATAAGCATAGGAGGGAAGCTTGGTTATAATAATATTTTTATTCTACCTACATATTATCTCCACTGAACTGAAGCTTCAGGGCAGAGGTTCTGAATAATTGTGTGCTTTGACACACACACACACACTGTGTTCCCACAAAGCTGAACCTCATGTTCAACGTCTGGTCCAGTCATTATGTGACTGTATATATGCATAACACACAAGCATCCACGTAACTATGAGCCAGAAGCAGACCCTCACCAGATCTGCTGGGACCTTGACTGTGAACTCTTCAGCCCACAGAACTGTTAGAAATTTCTGTTGTTTATAAAATACCCATTTGGTGGTGTTTCGTTATAACAGCCTAAAGCAGCAAAACTCTGGTTTCTCCCCCAGAACAGGAATCCTTCTCTTATCTTTATAAAAATGTTATTCCTTCCCACAGTAGTGGTTTGATTTCCACTTCTACCGTAGATTCGCTTCCTCACGTAACCTGCTATCATTTTCCTCCACAAGACATGACAAGTAGAATAGTCTGTGCTAAAATCCATGCTATGGGTTGTGTATGCATTTAATTCTCATGAAAACAAAACACCATAGATCATATTAACACCTCTTTTCTATGATATTAATAACTAGCATTTCCCGGTCTTGCTTTCTAAACCACATATTTCATGGGTTGAATTTAACTTCATTTTTACCTGTATTATAAATTTATCAGGGAGGAGCATTGGACAAATTTCCTACGTTTATAGCTTCGTTGACCTCCTCTCCTTCAGGAACATGCAGATCGTCGCTCCTTTGGGAACGAACTTTTAGAAAGGCTGGTTTACATTAATTATAACTGCTAACTCATATCAAGTACTGTTTGGTACTCCACAGCCAACACAAACATCCTCGTCTTACATTTCCTCCTTAGTGAACATACATATACAGTGACACAACCCCACTACCACACTTTGACTTTTGTTACTTCTCTTCCTATGCTTCCTCTAAGCCAGAGATTCTCAAATTGTAGGTTTCAACTCCTTTGGGAGTCAAATGACCCTTTCACAGGGATCACATAGCAGATATCCTGTATATCAGATATTTATATTACTATTCATAACAGTAGCAAAATTACAGCTGTGAAACAGCAACAAAAATAATTGTATGGTTGGGGGTCACCACAACATGAGGAACTATATTAAAGGGTCACACCATCAGGAAGGCTGAGGACCACTTCTCTGAGTACTAACTACAGTCCCATCTTTACTCAATCACAGTTTCTCTATCTTCCCTCTACTTCTAATTTGCTAAGAACACAATCATCAGCACGACAGCTTTCCAAGAGCAATATGTTTTAAAAGTATAGCTATACGTGGTAAATAAATTAAAAACCCACAGTACTAAATATTCTTCAAAGAGAATACATCTAATTTAAATTCTTTCAGCTGAGACAAGACTATATTGTCTCAAATCTCTTAGGAATTACTGATCCATTTAAGAAATAAATATTGAGTAAACAAAAAAGAAAAAGAGTTCAAATTAGAAGATACAAGCAGGTAAAGTAATACGGTTCAGTATGGCAAGAATTATAATAGGATGAGCTCAAACCTTTAGGAAAGTCATATAGTACTATGATTAAGGAAGCCGGAACCCCCTGATTTTGTCTTAAATCTTGACTTGACTTAAATCCTGGATTCTTTTAATCAACTTATTGAATCCTTCTGTCATGACATCTTAATCTACCAAACAGGAATATATCAATATTCTTTACCTTATGGTTTGTTTCAAAAATACTTAAAATATATATGTACTTTGAATTGTCTGGATTACAGAAAATTCTCACTAAATATAGGTTACTGTTTAGAGTAGAGAAAATTGTTCCATTGCCATTATCAAGGTTTGTCAAAGTATATTGGTGGGAAAGCAATTTCACAGCAGAGTCTAACTCAGGGTAGGGAAGCTTAATCAGCAGAAGATATTTGAAACTTTAGAGACATTTCCAGATAACAATAAACTAAGGCTTCTGCTTTCCCAATCTTGCCTAAATGCCCCCTCTTCTCTGTATGTGTGTATGCATGTTCTTACGTGTGTATGTCAGAATATAAGCATGTGAAGGCCGGAAGTTCACATTGGGCATCTTCCCCTAGTCCTCCCCATTTTCTTTCTTTCTTATTTTAGCTAATTTTTCTCTGCTACAGACTCTCCTATTGAAGCAGAGGCTCCCTGGTGAGACTCCACTAGCTAGTACACGCCCAAAGGTCCTCTTGAATGTCACCACACCTACTTCTGGAGGGCCAGCTAAGACTCTCACACTCACACAGCAAGAAATTTACCAATTGATCCATCTCTTAGCTTTACTTTCCCCACATTAAACATTTCTTCTGAAACTTTTCACACAGAAAGAGGTGGCCCATGGTGTTTTCCAATAGGAGCTGCAGTCACCTCTACTATCTTTCATGTTCAGCTTGTCGTGATGGACAATACCTTACTACTAGTCCTTCAGTTAGGTGATGGAGTCTCTCTTTCCTCTGCTATTAACTTAGTATTTAGCTCTGTCTTCAACCATAAGTATGGACGAGAAATAGCCTGTAAGGATATATCATAAAGATGTCTGCACTCTGCTCTGCAGTCCTGAAGCTGTAAGGAGGTCTATTTCAGCCCAAGCAGAAAGACCACAAAGAGAGGCTACCTACTAGTATATAGTCAGCCATCTAGCTGAGCTTCCGGTCAACAGCTAGCATCAGTTATGAAGACTTCAACTGCCATGACAAAATACCTTCAACTGAAGATCTTATAAGCAACAGAAATTCATTTCTCAATGCTGCAGGCTAGGAAATCTAAGGTTAAGGTATTGGATGGTTCGGATTCAGGTGAGGATTCATTCTTCAGGCCCATTGTCTTCTACCCCCTGCTTACATGGTGTTTAGATCTGGCTAGTTCCTTAGGATGACTTTTACAAGTTGTTAATCTCAACCATGAAAGTAAAGCCTCTCAAACCCCCATATCCCATATCCTAACACTGTCACTATGGAAACACCACAAGCACTGTTACGGAGACATAACACATTCAAACCATAGAAATGAACCCCCGAAGTGAAAACACCTCCAAGTGATCCCAGTAGCCACCTGACATGCCATTTCTAGGCTTCAGATCTTCCCAACTGAGGTCCCAGACATTAAGTATCAAATATCAAGTACTTTTGGTTTGAATCCTTTTTCTAATTCCCAATCCACAAGTTTTTAAGAACAAAATCAAATGATTGTCTTTCCCACTAAGCTTTGAGACAGTTCGCTATTGAGAAACAGCAGCTAAGGCAGGCTCTGCTTCTTAATTCCCTATGGAAACAGATATTGATTGCACATCACCATTTGGGGTTGCCTTTCCCATTCAAAAGGGCTACCCCCTACACAAAGATCCTGGAGAAGCCAACATAGTCAGGCATCACACAATAATAAGAGGTTTATTTGGGTGATAAGGACAGGGAAGTGGGCCTGAGGGTAGAGTAAGGAAAGAAGGACGAGATGGGCTCACTATTGATGCCACTTGTTGCCTCCTTCCCTCCGTGTCCTGTTCCACACTCATGCTGTTTCTTTTGGCATCCAATTGTCAGAGTTTTCCTAATCAAGTTTTCAAAACATCTTTTTTTTGTACAAACAAGCATTTAAGATATATCTTATTATTTGTTTATGTGTGCATCCAAGCACATGTTTATGGGTACCTGCAGAGGCCAGAAGAGGGCATCAGATGACCTGGAAGTGGAGTTACTTCCCAATTGTGAGCCACTTGATGTTGATGCTGGGAACTGCACTTGAATCCTCTGAAAGAGAATCAGGGAGGTGCTTTTAATTGCTGAACCATCTCTTGGGACCCTCCAAACAAGTTTTTTTTTTAATGTATCAGTTTGTATAGTGTGCTTCTACCTAGAAACACAATCTTAGTGCTCTTAGTGCTCACCAGAAGATAAGGGTGAGAGATGTCACAGATGTGTCCACTCCCCCTAAAACACACAATGGAGAGTAGGTATTTTTAGATTAAATAAAAATCAAGAGAGTGTTAATTTAAATTCTTGTTTTCTTTCTGCCTCTGTTCATCTGAGCATCTAAGTGGTCCAGCGTACAAGGTTCAGAAAGAACAGTAAGGAGGTGGCTCTGAAGAATTCTGCCAAACCACAGTTTAGAGACTAGCCCTCTTTTGTGAAATCTGACATTTCCAGAGAAGCCTCGGTGTTAAAGGTTGAGCAGCTGGGACTGGGATCTGGTTGGGCCTCTTTGGGGGGAAATCTCATGATAGGTTGCAGCTGCTCCAAAGAGAGGTGATTTCTTGACCGAGCTGAGGCAGCGATGGCTGTGTTTTGCAACTCTGCCTACCCAATGGTCTTAACTGGCCCCTTCCTTCCTAAGGGGAAGCAGTTTGACTTGGGTGGAAACATGCAGACTTAACAAAGACAAGAGTGTGTACACCTGGCGCTAGCATATAAGCCCCCTTGGGAGGACTATTTACAGACAGCGACCTTTAGCCAAAATGAACACTTTGTGCTGACTCAGACTATTCCTAAGAATCCTGAAATCCATCCCACTTTCGTAACCGTTTTGGCATGAGAAAGTTTACTAGGAAAGGAGTGTTTGTTCAGGATTATCCCCCCTCTATGTAAACATCCTATTCCATACCCTCTGTGTATCTACACAAGTTCCTCATTGCCTTAGACACTGTTCTGCTGCTGTGCAGAGACACTATGACCAAGACAACTCTTATAAGAGAAAGCATTTAGTTGGTGTCTTGCTTACAGCTTCAGAGGCTGAGTCCATCTTGGTAGGGAGCATGACAATGTGCAGCCAGGTGTGGCGCTAAAAATGTAATTGAGCACTCCATCCCAACCTGCAGGCAAAGAAGAAAGCAAGAGACTGGGCCTGGCATAGGCTTTTGAAAGATCAAAGCCCACCTCCAGTGACACACTGTCTCCAGCAAGGCCACCCCTACAATAACACACTTTCTCAAATAGCATCAATCCCTGGGGACGAAGCATTCAAACATATGAGCCTACTGGGATCTTCCTTAACCAAACCATCACAATCGTGTTATTTGACAGCTTTCAAAACACATGGTGGAAAAGGATAAAAGAATTTAATCAATGGCTTCTAATTTTGCCCTGTGAAACCAAACCACTTGTGTTGCAAATGGAGTTGTGGTGGTTCTCTGGTAAGTAAAAGAGATGGGAATGTTAAGAAATAGCGTCTTCGTTGTAATTTTATGCTATGGTTCAGATGTGAAATGTTCCCCATAAGACCAGATGTCTAAACACTTAGTCACAGCTAGTGGTGTTGTTTGGGAAGGTTCTAGAGCTGTTAGGAGTGGAGCCTTGATGGAGGAAGTGGGTGACTGCGGATAGACCTTGAGGTTGAATAATCTGGCCTCACTTTCTGGTCACTGTCTCTGCTTCCCGACTTCAGAACCAATGTGGCCAGCTGCCTCCTGCTTCTGTTGCAATGCTTTCCTTGCCACAATGGACTGTAAGTATCCTTCTGCACAGTAAGCAAAATTCATTCTTCCTTTTTTCAGTTGCTTCTTGCAAGTATTTGTTCAGAACAACAAGAAAGCAATTAATAGAGAAAATCAGTACCACGAAATGGGTTTGTTGCTACAATAAACCTAACCGTGTGGTTCATAGATATTTGGGGCTAGTTTGTGAAACTAATGCAAAAGTTTGGAACTTTAAACTAGAAAAGCCCTAAAGTGCCATAAACAGAACTTACTGGCTATTTGATAGACAAGAAGAATGAGAGCGATGCCATCAGTGAAAGCCCAATTCGTGAGGTCTCAGAGAGGAAGATGATTCTATTGGGATCTGGCCTAGAGGCCATTCAGGTTATATTTTGACAATCCATCTTCATGCTGCCTCTATCCTGAGAACTTGATTAGGCTGAATTTAAAAGAAACAGGTCAATGTGTTCTGTAGCGAAAATATCAAGATAGGATTGTAAACAGAGATTCTGTTTTTGTTTCCTGGCTGCCCAGACCAGAATAATCACACAGAAACTATATTTATTCATTATAACACTGTCTGGCCAATGGCTCAGGCATATTTCTAGCTAGTTCTTACATCTTAAATTAGCCTATTTCTATTAATCTGTGTATTGCCACAAGGCAGTGTCTTACCAGTAAGGTTCTGGCATCTTTTTCCTTTGCTAAGCTACATGGAGTAACCTCGACTCCATCTACTCTTTCTCTCTGTCTCTGTTCGAATTTTCCACCTGGCTACATTCTGACCTGCCATAGGCCAAAGCAGCTTCTTTATTAACCAATGGTAATAAAACATATTCACAGTATGCAGAGGGGAATCCCACTTCACAGGATAGCATTTGTGTGGTGATATGGTACTACCAACCATCATTATCTAGCTCAATAATTAAGTAGAGCTACAAGCTGGGCAGAAAGACATTTAAAAAGTGCAGTTTGTTGAGGAATGCAGCGTAAGTTAACATGTAGCTATTCTTATAAGCAAACCCTACTTTCAGTCTTCTCTTTGTGCTGGGTAGTGGTGGTAGGGCCTGGTTTTAATCCCAGCATGCAGGAGGCAGAAGCAGGCAGATTTCTGTAAGTTCTAGGCCAGCCTGGTCTACAGAGCTAGTTCCAGGACAGGCTGCAAAGCTACACAAAAAAAAACCCTGTCTTGAAAATCAAAAAAAAAAAAAAAATCTTTGCAATGAATGATAGTGAATACAGAGACTATTCGCAGCTATAGTTAGAGCTATAGGTAAATAACTATAGGTAGTCAAAATAAGTGACAATTCAGTGGTAAGCCCTAAACAGGACACATATACTATGACCTCTAAAGCCTAGAGAATATCAAAGAGTTGGAAGAACACAAGAGCAAGAGAAAAGAGAGCAAGCTGCTGGAGATGTCTTCTGTGCATGGCACAGCCATTGCCTCATGACCCCATGGTAACTGAAGTTGTGCCCTGAGCCTGCATAAGACAGAACCTGTCATTAGTCAGTCATGGGCTTGGGGTGGGGCTCACAGAACCCTGCTCCTCCCCATTGAACTATTGGCTACTGGTGAAGGGACAGTCAATGTCTTTAGCTGAGTATACAGGGGAGCCTACCAAGTTTTGATGGATAGTTAGGTATCAAGGTCACACAAACAGCCCCGGTTATACTCAGTGGATCATAAAACATAAGAAAAAGTGATGAATGTGAAAAGGAGGCCTGTATGGAACAGCTTTTGGTGCGAGGAATGACCGAGAGATAGGAGACAGTAGGAATGGGAGTTATATTAAGAAATTTTAAACATCTTTTTAAAGTTATAGAAGTATATTTGTAGAATAACTAATGCTAATCTTAAATTCTTTTCCAAAAATTTGTTATCAATTTATACCATCCCAGGGCATATGAGTATGCTTTCACAGATCTTCCCCAAACTTCGTATTACTAAATTTTTAATTAAAAACATTTTTAAAATTTATTTTATTAAGTATACAGTGGTCTGCCTGCATATGTCCCTGCAGGCCAGAAGAAGGCACCGTATCTCATTACAGATGGTTGTGAGGCACCACGTGGTTGCTGGCAATTGAACTCAGGACCTTTGAAAGTGCAGCCAGTGCTCTTAACCTCTGAGCCATCATCTCTCCAGCCCTAACTAAAAACATTTAACTGGTGTTTTGAATTGCATTTATTTTCTTACTGTTGTAGTATGTTCAAGTGTCCTAGAAACGAGTCTGCCAAAGGACTGGACCTCAAACTAGCCTACATTTAGTGGAAAATACCTGAATTATAGAAATGCCACTGAGACTCAACCATCTGACTTTTTTGTACTTTTAGTTTTATTCTGGAGGCTAGCAGAACAATTTGCCTTGCTGTGAGATGGCGTTGGCAAGAGGTTTACAAAGGGAGAGCCAAACCCTGTAATAGGATTGTGGCTATTTTGGGTGGTATGATGAGAAAGACTTTAAGATTTGGAGCAGGTACAGCGAAGAAAAGTGATGTGATCCATTAGCAATGTCTGCCATGAAGTTAGCGAGAGCAGCAATAACAGAGAGAGTGTCCATTCCCATTTTTTACCATTTAAGCTCTAGAGTGCTGCCAGTATTTTGGTCTTTGAAGCTCCTGTTTAATTCATCTCAATTCACAGAAAGCAGCTATTAAGCAAATTCCTAGTGAAATGGTGACTTGGGTTCATTCCATGCCTTTCCTGTCTACAAAGCATGAAGCTTCAAAAAGTTCACGATGGATCACTTTTGAAAGGACAACCATTAAATATTTTGGTATATAGCCTCTATTCTGCCTTTTTATCCTTAGTAAGTGGCTTAGGCTTTTAGAGATACTTTTACCTTACCATCAGAATATTATTTCAATAACTCATTTCCTGGTGATGTCTGAAAGATGGTTAATTATTGTGGGAATTTAAATACAGTGTCAAAGTAAATGATAGCAGGATTCTCTGGTCAGGCTCAAGGTTAAAGGCAACCACATTACCCAACTACAGAGAAACACAATCATTCCCTTTCCCACAGATAACGAAGGTCTTCCTGTCAGCCTACAGGAATCCCATTCCTTCCTCCTCCAGTGTAACTAGACACTTGCCGCAGAAAAAATAACCCTCTTCTCCTTGGCTTGGCCTCAGGGTAATCAGTCAAGGCTAGGAAACGCCAACCTCCAACGCTACAGTAACCGCAGAAACCACACAGCGCTTAGGCAGAGCTCGAGGTCTGAACAGTCATCATTTTCAACACAGGGAGGTGAAGTCACACAGCCTTGGCTCTGATGAAAATAAAATGCCGAAGTGCGGCATTGGAAGCAAATGTTCTCCCGAGGGAGAAATGTCACACTGAAAAGATGCGACTCTGGTCTAGATTCCTGAGTCAGGAAAGGCAAGTCCAACAGACAGATTGTTGAGACGCATCACAAACCAGACTCTTCCAATCTTACGGAAGGTTGAGGCAATGGGACACTAGAGGGGAAATATATCGTCGTCCGAAGGAAAAAAAAAATTCCCCAAAAAAATATTGAATCATTCCAGTCCTTCAGGAGTGGGAACCCCCAGAGGAAGAGAAATAACAAACCCAAAAGCATTGAAAAATAACTCAGCAAAGAAAATTTTGGCTTTCAAGTGGCAATTTTTTTTTCTGGTGACTGAACAGTAATCTTCTAAGGAGAGTAGCAAGAGCCCCTCTTCCCAACAGACTTTAAAGCTTCAGCTGCCAAAAGGCTATTCGTGGCTCACCAGCTCTGCTGCTCATTTATCTCACCTTGAGGCAACTCTGTAACCTTGCTGGCTTGCCTCAGCTTCTCAGTCAGCCGGGTGGGACATCCGACTTGCAGTCAGCTTCATTTGCTAGGATGTCACGAAGATTAATTAGCAACATTAATACACTAGATGTTCTTTGGGATGGCCAGGGAGAAAGTGCGATTATGATCATCATTGCTCTGGATTAGTAAGTAGGATATTGCCAAAATGAGGCGGTAGCAGGGGACGATACCTGGAAACAGAGAAACAGGCCAAAGGGTGATTTTTGTATGGTTTCCCATGACCCTGCCTCAAGAACACATTTTCTTCAGTATTCTTGCCCAGGGACTTAAAATTCCCACCATCTTTGTAAGTTGATTGAAAGTGGATTGGTCTCAGAGTCAAAATGGTTCAACTCCACGGTGTCTCTGCTACTTATTGGCTCCAAGGTCTGGTGCAGATGTATGAAGTTGTTGCCACTCTCAGCTTCTTCATCTATAAATAAAGCAAACTTATTCTCCCTTGTCTCTGTGCTTCAGTGTTTAAGTTCATGCTCCGAAGATTTTGGTGGTTTCTGGAAACTAAGCTGACTATACAAAGGCAGCACATTAGCCATGAGAAAATACGCCAATGAGCTGGAGAGATGGGCCGGTTGGTAAAGTCTTGCCACACAAGCATGAAGACCTATGTTCAAATCTCCAACTTTGCATAGCTGTGCACGTCTGTTGTCTCAGAATTACAGTGAAATGGGAGGCAGAAACAGGAGAATCCGCCCAGAAACTTGACAACCAGCAAGCCCAGAATATGCCCCACAACAGAAAACACAAAGAGACCCTGCTTCCAAAAAGTTGGGATGCAAGGACGAAGACTCAAGGTTATCCTCTGACCTCCACAGGTACACTTTGTCATGCACATGCATGTACACATGTGCATACATCATACACACACATAGATACAACAAATAAACAAGCAAGCAAGCAAACAAATAAACAGTTTTTTAAAGAGAAAATAGCGTTAGGATCGTCCATATTACAACTTGCTTCCTGAGACAATCTACCAGCATAAGTGCATCTAAGAAAGATGTCTTTGACTCTGAACAGTGACCAGAGATGATGATGTGGCTATCACACTGAGAGCTTTGGTATTCAGGCATCTGTCTGTGGTGCTGAGGAATCAGAGGGAAGTTAGGAAGATAACAAATAAAGCTATCATTCCTTCCTGACATGAGGCTCCTCTGCAAAGAATGGAGGAAAATCTGTCATGCTTTTTAAGTCATTGTATCTTATCATGATGGGCATTAAAAAGAAGTAGAAATTATTCTAGTTCAATTTCTCATTTTATAAAATGAAAAACTAAGGCTCATTGTGACCCTGGAGCCCCTTCCTTCCTGATACCTAGACTCCAGTTATTTCCACAGTACACCATCACCAATGTACAAACCTGGTTGCTAAGGGCTCTGGGTACCAGTCTCCTGAGTTGTTCCTCACACCCATATCTTTTCTGTACTGTTGCCAACCTGCATCCAAACCCCAGCATTATAGGTTTTCACTATAATATACTTTCATTGAATTTCTTTTCTGACCCCTAATCTCCAAATACTGCTCTCAGAATAACCTTCTACAAACATCCACTGGCTAATGCCTCCTCCGCTCAAATGTCCAGAGACGGTCATCGTGTACGGAAGATTGACAGCAGGACCTGTTTACACTAGGTTAATATGAAAACACTTACCCAAGGGGATGACACCGTGCGCCTTCCTCCCTGGTGTTTGAGTTCTCGAAAAGGATTGACAAAAATGATAAATGCACAACTTCCCCGGGTTTGCCGTTCATCTTAAAAAGAAATCCAATTACAGTTTGCAATTGCATTTTGGTGAAACATAATGAGCTCTCTTTGGAGTTGCCTTATTCAGATCAAATTACTTCTTGGTAATTTAAAGTACATTACATTTCTCAGATACCTCTCAATGCCCCCACAGTGTTTGGGTCCCCGTGTAAAGTATGACACAAACTTTGGACTGCCAAGTCTATATAAAAAAAAAAAAAACACCAGCCCATGGTTACCCACAGATAAGTCACTCTTCACGGCCCCCAGGCTGAGACATCAAAAGTCATGTAACTCCTTGGAAGTCAGTCATTTCTCAGGAAATGAGAGTGAAGGCAAATTTCCTTCTAAGGACAGCACTACAGAGAGGTCTGGGCACTTCTGGATGAGTGATCAATATTATCAGTCAATAAAATTTCCCAGTCAATCACTCTTGTGTATTGACATAAATGGCACAGGGCCATATGTGACTGACAAAATTGACCAAGTCTGAAACATCGACCATAACTCTCACATATGACATTTTCATTTAAAAAAAAATGCAGAGATAGAATAAAATATTCTCAGAAGCTGTGACAGTAAGAGGGAACCAGAACTAAGGTTTTGGGGGTGTCATAATGTGCCCCAATTTCTCTCAAGAAAGTTCAGCATAAAACACCAATAGATCTTTAAAGTACTCTTCACTAATAATGTCAACAAGCCAGAAAGGTCATCTAGGAGTTTTTAAAGTGCAGCCTGACCTGATTTTCCTGTTTTATTGAGCTAGGCTTTTCCACTTCCATGCAATGAGATCTATGGCCTTCACGATCCATGTTCTTGACATTTTTAGCTTCATAGATGACAGTATGTGTCACCGGACTTTGTCAACACTTGTGTTTATGTTTGATGATTCACTGGCTAGTTGTAAGCTGCAGCCTAGATCTGAAAGTTTGGGGGATAGAAACATGAAACTTCCGCTCAGCTGCTGGCATCATGTATTTATCACGCCTGATACCTGATTACCAAACCACGCCTTAGCATTTTCAGTTATATGGAAAATCGTTATTGGATGGTAGGTGACCTTTCAGGTAGAAGGTGCGTTTGACTCCACATTAAATCTGTGCTGTCTTCTGTCTGTGCTAAAGAAAGCAAACAAGATGTTAGCTGCACAAAACTTTGGCAGCCACAATTAGCTTTTTCCCAGAAACAGAGTAGATTGCCTTTGAGGGGCAGAACGCAAAACAAGAACTGTGGGTCAGAACACATGCACGTAAAAAGCCTTGGTGGACATAGGATGGTTGCCAAGACAACAACCAGACTCTGAAGGAACCTATTTTACTCTAATCCTAGTTTAATGTTATTTCAGTCTTAGAATTGGGGAGGAAGAAAGAGGGAAAGTTGGTGAATTGTGAAAACAAACCAAAATGGAAATCATGAAAACCAACATTAGCAGTGCCCAGACAACCACTAGCAAAAGTTGTTGGAGTTAGCATGTTCTAATGTAATGATATAATTCTATTGTCATTCTAATATAATGTAATATAATTCCAATGTAGAGATGAATAAAGGCATATTTTATATTGATTTGGGTTTCTGTTTATTTATGGTAACATAGGTACATGACATGGCTTGAATGAAGCCTGTCCTTCACAGGTTTGTATGTTGAAACATCTGGTATTGGTGTTTGGAAAGGTAATAGAGACTTTGGGACATGAGACCCAGCTGGTGGATGGAGATCACTGGGAGAGAGCTCTGGAGATTATAGTTTGGTTCTGCTTCCTTCCCACCCTTTGTTTCTAGATCCGCCCATGCCCCAGTACCTGCCTCCATGCGCCATGCTATCTTATTTACCCCTTGGTACCCTCTGAAACTGAGCCCAAACAAGCCTCTCCTTCCTTGAGCTGCTTCTGGTGGGTGCTTTTCCCAGAGCAATGTGAAGAGTAACTAATAAGATATGTGATATCTGTGTTCCTTTGTACCTGTTGTCAAGATCGTCTCCACCTCACTATTGAAAAGCTAAGGCTTTGTTATTCTCACTGTCAGCTTTCCGGGTAGAAGTTGTTCTCTCCCGAGAGGACTTATCCAATACACCTCATTCACATTTCCAATTCCTCCTATTCACTTGCAAAGAAAGCATCACGTACTTACTTTCACTGAAACATTGCGTATAGACACTTGCCGCTATAAACGCCTTGCTATTTCAAGTCTCCTCAAGATTCCACGTGCCAAGAGTGAGACCTTCCTATTGTCTCTTATAGACTCACAAAACATCACATATTCCAGAAACCCATGGATGTTCAATTATTAAGACAAAGCAAAACAAATTACACCTATGAAATCACTCTGGAATCTGAGCATGTTCTGGTTGGGCCAATGTTATTTTTTTTAACATTATTTCTTTATTGATTCTTTGGGAATTTCACATCATGCACCCCAATTCTGCACACCTCCCAATTCCCCCATATTCTCCCCTACTTCTGCAGCACCCTTCCAAAAGAAAATTTCAAAACAAAATGAAACAAAGTAAACAAACAAAGACAACAACAACAACAAAGTCCTCTTCACTTCTCCATCTTTCCTGCCTCTCCAATACTTCTCTCTTTGTCCTGTTAGTACTGGGAGCAGTGTGCTGTATAGTATCGCCTTTTGTCCGATCAGCTGTACTAGCAAATGCTCATTGCAATGAGTCATTAGTCTGGTTCACAGCCTCTAACTCCTGGTATATCATCATCACCGGATCCCAATTGAAACTCCTCTCCGATATCCCTCAGCCAACCTAAGGCATGAAGATCCTGCTGGTATCATTCCACAGGACTAGACCCTTCATGACTAATTGCAGGTCCTCGATTGGGTAGATGCTAGCGTGGGCCATACCAAAGCCCTGCTGTGGGTCTGGGGGTAGCTGAGGTCAACTGGGGCTGCCTGCCTCAGGCGAGGGGGGCGGAGGCTGTTCCTCTATGCCCAAGTCATAAGAGCCAGTTCTCCTTTGCCTGTGGTGGGGATGAGGCCTACCTGGCTGCTATAAGGACACAGACTCAGACATAGCACTTGGCAGCATTCCAGTCTTGGATGACACCAGGACCAGTGTCATTCATTTCAGCTGTGCAACACCTCAGATTCCAGAGTGATTTCATAGGTGTAACTCATTTGCTAAACTGACCATTCCCTGGGCATTGACTAAAGGAAGGTTCTCCTTGATTCCTTAAGCAAATCTGAAAATCTGAGTCAGCTGGCCTCTTCTCAGGTGGAGTCATTTTTATACATCTTATATTTTCTTCTAAATTTGTCTGTGAGCATTTACCTTTACCAGACGTCTGACCTCTGTTTGTATCTCTCAACAGTGTAATTTCTGTTATAAACAACTTGATTCACCTGCATTCTATTTGAAGCCTTTGCAGGGTTTCCTGAAGTCAGGAGGTGGGTGTAGCATGGGTATTTGAAGTCAGCAACTTAATCCGAGCATTCGAATTATGAGGCTCAAGGGACCATTCTGTGGAGCTCACAGGTTCGTGCTTTGGCTGTTTATGTGACTGTTGAAGAAGAAAGTAAAGGAAGGCTGAGAAGCACTCTTCCACCCTACCCTGTGGGACAGGAGGTTGGGTTCAAAACTGGGACATGATGAAGGATGTCATCGGACCACAGTAGCGCTGTGTTCATGGGTAAAGAACAGAGAAAGGAAGAGGAAGAGATGAGGATGACCCAAGTCATTCCTCCTGGTGAGGGATGTCAACGTTCCTGATGAAGTAAAACCCTCCTAAATGGCTAAAAATCAAATGTTTACACTTTAGGGGTACTATTGGTATGTCAGAAAATAAGAGATTTCTCAAGGGGGTCACCAAGGCCCTTCTAAAGGTCAAGTAAATTTACAGGTTTAGAACACTGAAATCTATGTGGGGGATCCTGGCGAGCTTCACTGAACTTACAAATTGCTGTTCCCTTTGGATGACTAATTGTTTGAAAATGACAAATTTGAGGAGAAACTAAGTGTCTCAAAAAATCCTACAATGTCATTCTGGTTAGAAATCTAAAGGCTAAAACTCCCCAAGTTTTTCATCCATTGCCATTCACATCCACTAGTTTAGGGGTTTGTGAAGTAGAAAAAATAAAAGAAGGTCACGAGGTTCAGACCACACCAGCATAGGCACAGTATTCATCTTGGTCCTCACTAGAACCTCAGTGTCCAACACACAACCTGGAAAATGGGTGCTTCTTAGATCGCAATACTGCAGGAGAAAGGATGACTGTGTGGGGGCTGTGCTTTACTGTGGATGGATAAAACATGTACAGGGTAAACGTGGTAAATCAAGATGTCAATGAAGACAACTGGATATGGTGTCTCAAACTTGCAATCCCAGCACTCAGGAGGCAGAGGCAGGCTGATCTAGTGTTCAGGGCCATCTTGGGATGCATAGCAAAACCCTAACTCAAAAACACAGAAGAGAAATAATGCTATAAATGAAGACATAACTTTAAAGTACTTGATTCACTTTAACCAGCGAGACAAAAGAAATGCATTCCTCATACTGAGGACATTCTCTAGGACAATGGCAAAGCTAGTGTCCAGTGAATTGGTGAACTGAAATGGAAGAGATGCCAAAAACACAAAGATAAGAGAATAGTATTCAGATTTCTCTAAGGCAGGAAAGGTAGTTATGGGAAATGACAAACAGAAAACACTGCTGTCTATCCATAACTGTATTAATCAATATCTTCTTACTGTATTAAAATAAGATGGTAGTAGTCATGAGGGATCATCAAGAGATACTCATAAATGATTCTGAAAGCAACCTGAAAGAATATGAGCATGTTTATTAATAAAATTCTTGGAAGAAGAGCTAGGAGGGGAAATGAAACATATGACATATTAAACTTATCCGTAATAATGAGACCCATATGATAATATTTCAAATTTAGGAAGTTAATCCATAAAACATGATAATTTAATATATGATTATAATGCTATTTTAAAAGGAAGAAGGAAGTATCATATAACATATAGGGTAAAGATAAGATTAAGAAAAACATCAGATGTATGTACTAGTTCAAGGACTTTACGTATTTTAATTTAACAGAGCTAATGTGTATAAGACACTAATTAAACAATACACTATTAAGGTCATTTTGGAATATATAAAACAAGTCAAATCGATGTTATGCAATAAGTATTACTAAGCTTCTACCATGTGGCAGACACTTTCTAGGAACGAGAGAGGAAGTGAAAAATGGGGCCACCAGGTTTCAGGCTGGCAATCCTACATTCTTGAACAGGAGAACTTACTCTGCATGTAAACAGATTTAAAAAGAAAGTTCTGAGGGGTGATAATGTGATTGAAAATCCACTATAAAATTATACAAAAGGAAAAGAGCAGTCATTGTAACTGAACAAGAAAATATTTGCAACAAAAATGAAAGAAAAGAACAATTCCTTAATGATCTCAGAATACATCCATGTATTTTTAGAAACTACCCCTAGGACTCCACAAACCAAGCGATCAAGTCTCAAACCAACAAGATTTACATGGGAGAAAGCACGAATAGGAACCAAATGTCTGGGAAAATATTCAAGCTAACTTGTAATCAAGAAATGCAAATTTAAGCAACTTTTTAACATCTGCTAAGTTAAAAAAAAAAAAGTTGAAAAATAAAAGCCAGACTCACAGGAAGGATGACAACATAAACACAGTCCCCACTCTCCTTGAGGATAATAACTGAAATTACCGAAGAGGAGGGAGATGGGGTGTCGGGTACAAACGCCAGCAGTGGCCTAGGGAACGGTGCCAATCATACATGAACTACACAGCGAATAATTTCTGCCAGTTTCAGCATCTACTGAGAAGAAATAACTACCTTCCTTTAAAAGCAATTGCAGGAGGAAAGGGCAATGATGACAGAGGCCATGGGCAGGCCCTGGGCAGACGGAAGGCAGCTAACTTGGAGTACATTTCTTGATGGCTAGGGACAGCTCACAGGCTTAATGGCAAAGAGAGGATGAGAAAGCCTTTTCCTCCCATTCGGAAAAGCGATGGAGACATTACTCATCTTAGAATGGACTTCAGAATGATAGGGCTTTCTATAGGGTCTAGAAGCAAAGACCACATGTGAGAGAAATGGGAAGGAGTGGAATATGAAGAACAGAAAGAAAGTTAGTCATATTTACAGCCACATGAAGTACAAACCCACAGGCCAAAAATATTTTCTCTTTACTGAATTGTTTCTAATATTCTCATTGCCCTGAGCCTGGGGCTGAATATAGTGTTAGAGAGATCCTACCCAAAGGACTGGAGACAAAGCCATCATTTCTGCAATAACCACACAAAATGCCCAGGTCCTTAATACCATGGTTCAAGGAAACTTTCTATCTTCTCTGAAGCTGATGAAGCCATAAGTCCACACCCACTGTTACTTCATCCACTTACTCTGTGCTGGGACGATTCCCATGACTCCAAAACCACCACAAAGGCAGCTAACACCTATGTGCACTACTTACAGATACGTAGTATATCTGGGAGGAACTGTACTCATTTGAAGAATATTAAGGCACTGGAATCACCAATATGACTAAGAGCTAAAAGATAGTGAGAGAGTGTTGGGTTGTTCAGACGATCGAATCATAATCCCAGTTCCAACATTTATTGCTATGCAACCTTAGGCAAAATCATTAACCTTTGCACGCCTCATTTACAGAAGGAAGGTAATCAGGATGCTTAAGTAAATATGCAAACTGCCACCAAAATATTCAACACAAGGTAAATATTAGATATCACTGTCATCATCTTTATTTTATTATGCCTAAGTAAAAAATTTTGCCACTAATAAAAGATCAACTTCAGATACACCATCCACACTCTGTGTCAAATATTTCTTGCTGTTCTCCCAGGTACGTGTGCTTCTAGCTCCTTTAGACTTAGGCAACGCTGTGTGTCTTGCATTGATCATTGGCATGGATGAAAGACTCGCATGTTGCCTATGAGGGGCAACTGTAAGAGTTAGTGCATGCATTGTAGAGCTATTTCACCTTCAATCACGCTGACTTTCCAGACAGCAGTGATTCAGTCAACTAGGGTCCTAGAGTGAGGATATAGAGAAGCAACTGCGTTAGCATGGCTGACAAGAAACCTGGTGGTACGGACACTAAGAAACTGAGGTTACTTTGCTGCCGCGGCATAGCTTCCCCTATGCTGACTAATAAAGAAGAAGGAGAAAGAGAGTGTTTGAGAATAGCATTATTCCAGAAAAGGAGCACAGTGGTTTAGGCAATGATTATTTTATATACCTCGAGATGATGAAGATAAAATGGGCATGAGAAGAAATTTAAAGCTTAAGATGCCACAGTCCCCAGATAAGATTAACAGTGAGGTAGCAAAGTCTAAGAAAAACATCAGGTAGTAACCATGGCAAGGGCTGAACCCTGTGCTGTAGTTGAGCTTGCTCCCCTGTGGAGTGTGCAATGTAACCACAAACGTACACGAAGAACTCTACAAAACCACTGGCTTCAGTATTACTTAGGAAGCAACAACCACGGAGACCCTAATTACGCAGAAGAGAGGATTTGCTCAATCAACCTGTGTAGACCTTTGAACTTTATCACATGGCTGTACAGCACATTTTCAGCAGTAATGGAAATGTTCTCCTAATGTCCTGCGCAATACAACTGTCTGCAGTCACAGGGAGCCTTTGGGCCTGAGAGTGCACCCAGTGTGACTGGGGAATGACTATTTTAAAACTGTTTTATTTTATTCCGTTCTAATAAAAATGTAAATATCTACATTAGCTTTTGTGCTGGATAGCTTATATTTAAAGTGTTACCATAATTGAGGTTTTAGTGCATTAAAAATAACTATAGCTCATCACCAAAGCAGTATAGACAGGACATTATTAATAAACTTCTTTGAGTATTCACACTGTCTATGAACATGCATGGAACTAAATGCTACACGAAAATGTCATTGTTGAGTCCTAGAGAATGGCATAAAGATTGTCGGAAACTTTCTGTATAGTCTAAGATTTGTCAAATGAAATTATATCTTTATACAGAAATCTATAATTATTTTCTCATAACACAAAAAGTTATTAAAAACTACTGATAATCCTGCTGCAGTAAAATGTTGGTGGTATTACAATTCAATAAATTGATTTTAAAATATTAAATGGGTTTGTTTATACCCCAAGTAACTTTCAAAAGAAGGAAACACAACTTTTCCCTCAGTTCCAACTCTAGGGAATTCTTACTCCAAATTATTTTGCAAGAAGTTGATTAAAACTCTTTTAAAATATGTCTATGGATTACACTGGAACTAGATAGGGGAAATATTAAAAGTTGATTTAGGACAATAGAATGTTATTTTTATTGTCCTTTAATATTTCACTACTACTCAAAAAAGAACTCTTCATAAAGCTAGTACAAAATGGATATAAAGCATTAAATATGAAGAAAGAAAGAATCCTCTAGTTACCAGCGACTCAACACAAGGAAGTCTGTTTCAGCTGTACAGACCACAGTCTGACATAAGAGGTCAGCTGCCTTTGATAGCTACCCTCTGAATCGTCACCCTTTTCAGCCAACTGTCTGCAGCCATCATGGAAAGCAGCAGAGGACATGAAGGGTTATGCAGGGAGTTTGATGGCTAAAATTAGAAATGGCTTATTGCCCCTATCAACATTCTATAGAAAAGAACAACGTCACTTAGCCCAGACACAGCTTCAAGGGATGTTGACAAAGGCTTGCCTTAGAGTAGCTTCGAGGAGTATCTAGCTAGGCCGTGCTGAGTTTCCAGTGTTAAACCAAACGTGCTTACTTCCCTGACAGGCTTATGAAGCAGATACATCGGGTAGACTGGTGCTGCTAGGGACATGTCAAATACATATTTTACAATTACAAAACTATATGTATATGAACAACAAGTGTACGTAAACATTGAAAAAATCACATGAAAGTGAGTAGCAAACTCACAATGAGATCTCATCTCACATTAATTGTTTTTAAGGTAACAAATGATAATGAACTGGAACACGTGTACAATCATTGGTAGCAACGTTAAATGATGCATCTGTTTTAATAACTGATACAAGACTTTCTCAGAAAGTTAAAAATATAGCTACCCTACAATTCAACAATACCTCGTCTACTGATCTAAAGTTAATTGAAGTCAAGATGACTAAGGGATATTTACACTCAAATGTTTATAGCAGTATTACCACAGTACAGAAGATGTGACAGTAACCTGCTTGTCCCTCAAATGGCTGAGTGAGTAAATCAAGTGTAAGATTGCACAACGAAATGTCAATCAACTTTCACAAAGAAAAAAGTTGCACCGTTTGTGAAAATGTGGATTAGTTTCAAAGGCATTAGATAATCACAAGACAAATACTGAATAATTCCACTTAAAAGAGGTACCAAAATAATAAGAGTCATAGAAGCAGACAGTATAGTCACAGTTTCCAGGGTCTTGAGGAAGGAGTGGGTGGAAGGCACATTTCAATGTATCTAAAGTTTCTCTTACACAGATGAATAAGCACTCAGAATCCACTGCTCCAGCGTTGTGCATATAGCTAACAGTGTTGCATTATGTACTTGAAATATTGAAGACCGCTCTCATGTAATTTTCAGCATAATAAAATAAATTTATCTTTTTAAAATTCCAGCCAGATCATTTATTTCACACAATACTAGAAATTCTAGATTTCATAATGAGACGCTCTTTAAAAACACAGAAATCCACAAGTGGAGTGTAAGGATGATCCATGTTCGTACCCTCTAGAGTTGATCAGTTTTTAACATTTTGTCAACAATAGCCTGTTACAATATCACATGGCAATTTACCCATCGCTTTTATTCAATGAAATGTTTAGAAATCAGTGCTCACGCTTAGCATTCTAATTCATTTCCTTCAACTGCAATAACTGAGTTCACAGAATAACTATGTAAGTGTCTTATCTGTCTGCTACCCTGTTCTTCTTGCAGCTACTCTTGTTTCTCTCTAAATGTTTCGGCAGAGGACATACTTCATCAAGTGTTCTCATCAGGGCAGGAGAGGAGATGTGCATACAGGAAAAAAGTCATTTCAAACTTATATAACGTATACGCATGTGAAAATATATAAAACAATATGTCAAACTTTCAGACGAAACAAATTAGGAAGGGAGAAATTACACAAAACTCATCTGAGTCCTATGTCGGGGCCTTAATGACTGCCTAGACTTGGGAAACCTGCTATGAATAATGGACACCATAGTTTCACCACCTGTAAACGGGGAAGGACAGCGTTACTGTTTGCATCCACTTGCTGGGATGATAAAAAAAAAAAAAAAAAAAAAAAAACAGCCACCCTTTCGTGCACGAAGGCATGCAGCAAATTTTTTGTGAATATTGGCTAGACTTAGATCTCAAAGATGTTATTTCCACAGTAACTTCCTGAGCAGGTCCTAGCAGAGGACATAGTAGTCTTGGTTCGGATATGAACGCAGCTTATTCCTCCTGAGGGTGCAAGGAGGACCTCAGCCGTTTGCAATTTCAGAGCACAGAGCTTACCTAAAATCCATTCAGCTAAACAGTGAAACACCATTTTTTTTCCTTGCCTTGAACTTAATCTGTCTTTTCTTCCATTCTCTATGACTGAAAGGCTCCCTTGCCCTTCTTAGCCAAAATGTCATTTGGTTTCCTCCCTGCCCTTTCATGCCTAGATCCTGAAGAAGAAAAAAAAAATCTCTGTTTTCCCAGCACCCTTTGTCCTCGGCTAACTGGAAGTGAAGCAAGAGTTCCCTCCCTTCCTCCAACACTGATTTTTGACTTGTAATTCCATTTCCACAAAACCACTGGCACTAATGCTGCTATACAATGTAAATAATTCATTAGAAATATATATTTGCTTGATGTTTATACACTCGCAGTGTGTCTGCAGAGTCTATTATATCAATCAAGGGAATAACAGGACTCCGGCTCACCGAGAGTGAATGGAAAATCCTCCTCTGTAAATAGGTAAAAATTTAAGGGCCATGCAGATCAACTTGGAAATGTCGAACGCTGAAGCAGCAGGGGACTTCCAGGTATATATATTTTAACACTCTAAGTTTATAAATGTGGAAAGTAAGTCCCAGAGCACTGCAACACAGCCCCAGCAGACCTTACAGTACTCCAGAATTGAGAACCCTGGCTCCAGGAGGGGAAGAAAAGAAGAATGGCAAAGTCACATAAATGGTGACTAACATTCAAGATGTCATATGGCAATCACCACTGTCAGCATCTCAGCAACAAACAGTAATATAACCATGTCAGAGATGATCTTGGCACAGAGATTATCTTGGTAACATAAATAGGGGGGCGACCTGCCCTGACCAATACTTTGAGAATCATGCCAGTGTCGATGACTGCGCAATGTATTTTTTTGACGTTGTGGAACTTGGCGGTGCATTGTCTGATAAGCTTCTCCAGCAAGCACAGAGCCCTAGGTTTGCAGAGACAACACTCAGAATGCATAGGGTTTAGAAGGCACAATGCAGGGAACACGGGAAGAACTGGTACTCTGTTATCCTCTCTAAGCTGGGCTGTAGAGAAAGCCTCAAGGGGCTGGGGATACAGGCGAGAACATTCTGTGAGCAGAGTAGTACTTGCTTCACGATGCACTAAGAAGCAACATGGATTTGACTATAGCGAATGTGAAGAGAGCCCTCAAAAAGTGAAAGAGGGCAAGTTCTTATCACTCTTGAGCAAGCACTGTGCCCTGGAAACCAGAACCTAAGAAATTCTGTCCAAGGGCTATGCTAGACAGAGTGGAGAGTGAGCAGGACTTAGCCAAACAGCAAGAGGAAGAGGGGGGAAGAACAAAACGGAACCAGAAGAGGAAAATAAGAACGGTTTTACCAGTTAATTCATCTAAATAAGGAAGAATTCAGACCAATTCTACTTTACTTGCCAATGATTCTATGAAACCGGCCTTATTCTGACACCAAAACCATACAAAAACATTTTAAGAGAAAAGACGCTATAGAGCAATATCACCCTGGAAAGTACAGAATTCTTACAAAATTTAACAACAGAAGCTTATGCTATTTTATATAGTAGGGCTATTGATCCAAAATGCCAGCCAGAAGGAGGAAAGTCAAGAGCAAGGTAGCAAGATGGAATACAAGAAATGCGAGCCCACACAGCATTGGAAACAAGTGATAGGGGAAGTGACCGAGCACGCAATCCTATTGGCCAGCGCTTTCCCAAAGGCTCTCAGCTGCCTGCTTCATAAATATCCTCAGATTGGGCTCTCTAGGAGCAGAAGCTCAGTCAGGGATTCTAGTACAGGGGCCTTACAAAAGAGCAGCTCTCCTGGGAAAATAGATGAGGGAGGGAGGGAGGAAAGAGAAAAGGCAGAAGCTTAACTAGATATACTCCCAAATAAAATCTCCCCCGGGCCCCACTCCACAGGGTGCTCTGGTGTGGGGGAAGATGGCAGTTGTTCCATCTTGAGGGCAAGAGGGTGGGTATCATTTGTAGTTTGCATCTGTCAGATAGTCAATGCTCTTGCAGAAGAGGAGACGTCATCTCCCAGTATGCCTGGGTGAGATGGATCTCATAGACCAAGGGTAACTGTCAGCAAAGGCCAGCAAGTGCACTCTCCTGGATTCAACACTCTGAGATGAATGAGGATGGGGAAGAAGGTACAGGATAACTAAAGCGGCTTTACAACTTACTGGAGAGGACTTTGGAGAGTCACGTTATCCAGAAAACCTGGGTCCGGAGTGAGTGTGATAACGTGGATGTTGTAAGAAGGAATAAGGATTATCCAGAAACAATTTCAGTGGTAGAATCGGGGGGGGGGGGTCTATTCGGTTTGTTGCATATTGGAGCCAGGATAGCGAAGGAGCACTTACCTGATGATAGACGTAAGAAGTGTAGGGTGAGAATCAAGTCCCGGAGACTGGGAGGAATTCTGGAGGCCGTTGTCAAAGAAAACAACAGTAAGGAAAATGTGGGGGTTGTGGACGCTGCGGATCCAGCCTGGGCACTTTCAGTTTGAAGAAGGGATGAGTAGCTCCTACGTCCCATACCCAGAGTCCCAGGGGAGTTTAGGGACCTGCTCAACAAAGAGGAAAGGAGCCAGAGTCAGGAGGGAGGAGGGAATTAAGTAATCTAGCACACTGGTACTTGCCCTCCTCACAGTACGGCAGCTCTGCCGCCTTGGGTTGAGTTTCCAAATGCCTTCTGCAGGAAGGACTGTGGCACAGGTTCGTATGGAAAGACAGTGCTGGCGAATGACAGCAGAGACAGCAGAACAGTAAGAGAGAAAGACTGGCAAAGAGGGCATTCAACAGCCGCTCAGCCAGGTGACAAGGCCTGGGGGACTGGAGTCCCTCAGGTAATCTGTGAAGCACCCATTTCAAACGTCTCAGGCTAAGAGTGGAACACAGAAGCTATTTTTCCTGCAAATGTGAGACTCCTTGAGCTGTATATCAGAGATCCTCAATTGCACCTTCCGCTGAAGGCCAGCAGAAGTGAGTTTGTGGGTAGGGAGCCATGCCCACCTTCCTGGGGCACTCCCACCCACTGAGGTGGTAAGAAGCGTTATCAGCAGCTCCCACCCCATCCCCGCCTACCCTGGCCGCTGTTTTATAGGTTGACTTCCCAGGCAGGCATTTCGAAAGGAAGGCTATTTGTTGGCTCCTCTGGTCTCACCTCCTATCCTCCATGTAAAATTAATAGTGTACTCTGGGGACATCCCTCCCATTATCTAGTCTTGGCGAAAAAGGGACAACCGTGGAAGCAGCCTAAACTCTGCCACTTCGATTTCCCGTGTGAGCTTCTCTGTGCCTCCAGGGAGCCATGGCAACTCCCAGTGACTATTAACAGTTCTATCTCTTAACCCCTCGGTCATCCTGCTGGTGCGAATCCCACAGAAGCGCTACTTCCAATTATTTCTGAGCACCTACCTGCATTGAATTGGAGCTTATGTTCAAAACTGTGCCTTCCACCAGGGCAGGGACAAGCAAAGAAAGAGGAGTTCAATAAAGCCCAGGCTACTGTCTAGCATGGCAGGGTGGCAGGAAGGTCCCATATCCAAATTAGCTGGGCTGCTGTGGCCATCAGTCAAGTATGACCTAAGTTCTCAGCGTGTACATCAAACCTGGACCCTGCTATCAACATCACACTGGAACCTGTCCCCAGATGATGCTTAGGACAACTAACCCTGCAAGCAGCCAAAGTTCTCATTCCCTCAAAGTACTATGATCTCACAACCTAGAATGGAAACATCAAACAGCCAGCACTGTATTAAAAACATACAGTTCTTATAAGAAACAAGTCTCTGTTCAATTGAATTCTTGAAAGTTTTGGCCAATCTCTTACCTGCCAAGTCAAATTAGATGTAGAAATGACAACAGAATACATCAATATTTGTCATTTACTTTGCAGATCTATAACTATTACACCGTTGACAAAACAGGGATATTGTTTCATATTTTAACATTTCCTTTATGTTGGTCCAATGCCTGGGGAAGTAGTGATAATCTTCCACTTACATGTGCTTTTTTTTTTAAATTATCCACTAGTAAATTCAGTTCTGTGCTTACTGTGTTCTCTGTGGAGCCTGAAGCATCCCTGTTAATTTGTGAGCTGCTATTAACTTGCATCTTCCCTGTTATTTCAGCGTTCCCTTGTGGGCCTCAGCAACCGCTCACATGTCCAATCTCTTCGGATCATCTTTTGACCCTCTTCCAACGTCTATTCATTATGAGTGGTGCCCCCTGGTGCTCCAGAGCAGGATTCTGGGGCCAGGCTGCCTTTGTTTGATTCACATCCTGCCATTTATTGACCATGCAACATGGAGTAATATAACCCAGCAGAGCCTCCGGTTGATCATGTATTTAGATGAGGATAACAGTGCCTGACTCGTTGGTTAGCGGCCTGGCACAAGAATCAAATGTTATCTCTTCTCCCAAGGCCTTCTACTCAGCCTTTATCTCCTCCTGTGGTCACTGTGGTGCCTTGAACTTTGTGTAGATCTTGGAAACTTTTCTTTGAGTGGATGATTCAGTATAGTTGGAGTGTAAGAGCAATAAAATGACAAGTCTTTCTGGGAGGCCAGAGGGGAGGGCTAGGATCGGATATATTTCATAGTCAACTGTGGTCCTCAGCATAGATGGCCTAAAGTTCCAACTGTCACGCAGGGAGAAAGTAAGCTGTCACTGTTGGAGGAAAAACTTGCCTTTTTTACAATGAGGATGAAGCCCAGGCTCCGGGACCACACAGTTTTAGGTGGGAACTCAGTTCAGCTAAGATGCGTCTTGGAGCCCAGCATGGGGACAGATAGTAACCTCAGTACCAAGGCTCTACACTATGGCCTTTATGCCCTTTCCAGGTAGGACGAGCCCCGGGAGCCAAGCTGCTCTCAGACTCTGGTCTTTGCGGAAGACTTAGTGGAAGGCAAGGCAATCATTCAGCCCTAGCTACTTCCCAGTTCCCTCTACACTTCAGCCACAAGTCCATGGCTGCCGTGAAAATAGCTGATCATGAGAGAGAAATGACCACAATATGTATTCTAAGAAAGGATTCTAGTGATTTTACAAAATGCTAAAAAAAAAAAAAAAAAAAAAAAATACGTCCCACTATTAGGATGCTAAAGCATTATTAAAATGTTTTGGCCTTGAATTTTGTAAATGAAACCTCATACAAGGGCCACATATAAAATCAGAAAATGTGGGATGAATCTGTGAAAGGGTGTGCCTAGCATCTCATCACCTGGCCTTCCCTAAACTCTGAGGCAACTCTAGGTGCCTCTATACACAGGGTATAGATTTTGGAGAAAGCAGGTCCCATGTTTAGTGGCTTTACTAAGGGATCAAGGCCTTCCACCCAGGGACTTTCTCTGAGGACTTTTTCTCTGCATGTCCAGAAGTTCTTTGACACTCTCTTCCTATTCCACCTCTACTGAGGTCAAAAAAGACCATTGCCGACCTTGAAGCAAACCGAGGCTGGTACCTAGTATGGGTTGATGGACATACAAGATAGGAAAGCAATGTGGAGAGGATGTGAGATGATATTCGTACAGAAATATTACAGACTAAGTGGATCAAGGCACCCCAAGCCTTATGAAGTTCTCCAAGAAGAAAGTGAGCCCTGCTTTTTGAACTAGAAAGCAGGTTCCTGATGGAATTATCTGAGGCAGCTCAGTGATTGACTTGCTGCAGGCTGTACGAGTCATAATCCCCTACTGCGTGTGCCACCAGGTTCACTTTTCAAACTAGCCACTGTATCCTAACAGGTCACTGGATTTCCCAAAGGGTCCTCTAATAGGCCGCTGGATTTCCCAAAGGGGCTTCCTCTTCTACATGGTTTTGAGGTTCTGCTGTTTCAATGAAGCAAATAGCAAATACTGAGTGGATAGAATGTCCTACCCATGTCATAGAGAAGCCTGATACCACTGAGTGCTTCCATTCTGTGTTTGCATGAAGCCTGAGGAATAAAGAACACAGAAAACTACCCGAAAACTCTTTCCTCATGGAAAGAGCCTCTAGCTGCTTCACAGAAAAGTGTCCCTTAGTCAAAGAGACCAAGATTATTATCAGGACTGATTTTGACCAACTTTAATATCAGATTGTACTATAAACCTTTGAAAGCTGGGGCAGCATCCAGGAACCAACATCCGTGAGCAAACACACTGTCCAATGCTTTCGAAATTGTTAGAGGAGTAATATCTACATATTCATGTATGTACATGCACACACAGACACGTATTTTTATTATTTCTATAGCTACATATTTCTACAGGTAGATATATAAACACATATACACATATGTTTCTCTCCCTGTACATCACCCCACCTCCCCCCTGTTTCTCTCTGAACCAAAGTAAAGATCCCCATGTTTTTTTCAGTGTTTCACATCGGCAATATCACAACCCAGGTCCATTCAAATATTATTTCATTTCTTAGGGAAATATAGCTCTGTTTGACCTTTTTCGTGGTCTTGATAAGAACTCCAACTGCTCCAAGTTAACCTGTACCTTTTTATCTGGTACACACGATTAAATTCCAGCAATAAAGACAGTCCCTAAAATAATGGGTTTATTGCTCAACATTACACACCATTGCGTCATCTCTAATACTCCAACACACTAATGTTAGTTTCATATCCTTTCCTCATTGTCTAGAAATACTCAGATCTTCCATTTTTCCCTTGAATTATCTTTGCCGTATTTTTGGTTTCCTCTGTAATGAACAGAATACATTTTGACATGAATTCATTATATTTTTTATGAAAGCCTTTTCTCTAACTTAATTTGAAAATTATACTTTGAAAGTAGGCAGCTACTTACATACTCTCCGTTGAGCCCCTTAGCTTGCTTCAAATGCCTGGACACTCTACAAATCTCCTACAAATATCTCTCAAGGCTGGAAATTTCCATATTGGAAACTCGTTGCAGAGCCAAGTCTACCATGTCATAGCCCCTTAGGTGACTGATAGAATAGATCATAAGGGCAGTTACTCATGTGGGCTCTGTGGGAACAGGCTCACAGGAGAGTGTATCATGAAGAAGCAGTGGGGTCCAAAAAGATGTTAGGGAAGTGGGGAGGGAAGACGTGGCTACCAAGCAGGAGCAGGAGCAAATGTAATAGCCCTGCTGCTCAGGACTGGCGGAAGAAGTACAATATCTAAACTAAAGTGGGAAACAACACAAAACAATTAATGATTACTTAGTTTTGACACCAAGTTAGTATGTATAGCCCTATCACTCAGAGATGAGTAAAGGAGTGGGGAAAATGTATCTAAATAGTTGGAGACTGCCCCTAACCCATGGTATTGATCTTATCTTACAGACATATCTAACCTGCGAGGACTGCCTGCCAGGTGGCTTCAGGGAGACCGCCTGCTGTCTACGATGTACACCACCAACGTGCAAGGGCCAAAGACCACCGTTCCTCTACTTTCCTTTGACTGTGACTTTGACAAAGTCACTTGCAATCTGCTTCAAACAAACCATTGCCTCTATTTGGAAATTCACAAGCTCTCCGACCATTGTCCTCCTGAGAGTGTTATGACTTACTGTGGAAAGTCACCCTGGTTCCTTCTTTGCTACAGTCAGGGGACCTTCCTTCCTGTTACATTAGCTACAGAGCAACTAACTGAGCAAGCAAATCACAGGTCTAAAGTCAGAGCTACGTCCCTCTCTTATCCGCAGCCTGGGTTGCGCACTAAACTCATGTCAGCGTTTTCCAGATAGTTCATCAGCAATAGTAGGAGACCTCTTCAGTAAGGTCATTGAACCCCTAATGCAATCATGTGTGTGAGTGCCCACAGTCAGGCTGAGCTAATTTAACATGAAGTCATCAGAGATAAGAAAAATCTGCTGGAGTCATAAAAGCATACACATCAGGGACTCTGCCCCGGAGGAAGGTGAAGTTTACTGGGAAGTGAAGGGAGTGGACCAAAACGATAAAAAAAAAAGCGTGAACCAGAGAATGAAATGAAGATTTTATGAGAAGTTAAGATAAATAATAGAACAACTCTTTCTCTAGTGCAAAAGCGATAAGAAGTCAACCAAGGACTCAGCAGGATTTTGCCAAGAGATGAAGGAAAGTTATTTGCCAAAGGAGCTCAGCATTACTGACCAGCAAAGGGATAGATAGATGCATCTTTTCCATGTTCCATGCATAGCCAAGGCAGAGTGCTTTCCTGAAGAAAGAAAATGAAGTCACTGGGCACAGATGTCTCCATAATAAATAAAAGGAATCTAAAAGTCAGCTTGGAAATATTAAAGTCAGGGATTTCCAGGGCTAGAGAGGTGGCGCAGTAGTTAAGAACACTTACTACTCTTCCAAAGGACCCAAGGTCAATTTCCAACACCCATATCAAGTGACTCACAACAGTCTGCAGCTCCAGATGCAGGGGATCTGACACTTCTGGCCTTCACGAGTTCCTGACTTTATATGTAAATACCCACAGACAGATGTACAAACCTATACATAATTAAAAATATAATAAAAATAAACTTTAATAAAAAATGAAGTTTGAAATGTTGGGGATTTCTGCTGCTCCCAATAGCCACAAGGAGAAATGCAGTCGCTTGTCAAAGTCTCAGTTCCAGAAGACCAGGGACGAGGCACTGCTTCTGAGAGCAAACCTTTCCACAGTATACAAAGACTCTACTGATAAACCTGGATGTCCAAACCAAATAGAAACTCTCTCTCCTATGTCACTACTTCTCTTTCATTCATTTGCTAATCCTAAAACTCGGGTTGGATTAAACACTTGTTTTAAGACCAAAAAGAGCAAATAAGAAAATATGGAAAAGGATTTAGCACCCAAAACCTGCATGCTCAGTTCTTACACCCAACTAGGCACCACAGTCATTTTCCTTTATTCTGGCCCCATGAAGCCCACATGGTCTAGTTCACTAATTGGTGCTGAGAGAGTTCACTAAGTATTGGGAATAGATTAACCTCATATAATATAGAAACTTAAATTTCAAATATTCTTTTAAAATTAAAAAAAAAAGAGCAGAGACTGGAGAGATGACTCACAGTTAAGAGTACTGGCTGCTCCTATAAGGACCAGGGTTTGGTTCTCAGCATTTATAAGGTGGCTTGCAGCCATCAGTAACTCCAGTTCCAGACAAATCCTACACCTCTTCTGGACTCTTGGAGCATTAAGCTCCAAGTGGACATACACACATGCAGGGAAAACACTCAAATACATGAAATAAAAATATATTAGTCTAAAATTTTAAAATGGCAAAAGTATGAGAAGAAAACAGAAGCAAATACTGGATCACACTAGGCTGAGTCAGGGGAAGTGAAAGCAAATAATAATAATAGTAATAGTAATAAAAATACTCTAATTGCTGTGTACTCATAGAGAAAATTCTTGGGGTCCTTTCCATCTTGGGAATATAATATAATTCCATGCTCTGCAATCACACACACACACACACACACACACACACACACACACACACACACAAATCAACTCTACCAGTAGCCTCTGACAAAAAGGGAGGAAAGTCTTCTCCTTCTGCTTTTTCCTTTCTCTTTCCCACCCTAATTCTCTCCAAACATGGGTAGTTTCTCTTAAAAACATATCCCTAACGGGTCACTTGTATTAAAATCTTCTCCTAGCCTCTGTTAAGATGAAACTCAACGGTGATACTGGATCTAACTCAATTAAAATGTAAACAATTATTTTTCGGAACTGTACACTGAGGAGGTGCTCTAAAGTCATTCTTTATGTATGCATATGTAAAGATATAGCTCTTTCCAATGGTAGCAACTGTCCTCTCTGGTATTCATATGGTGGAGTTCTAAACTCCCCAGAATGGAGCTATATTTGAAGCTACAAATGTTTTACAGAGATAAATCTTAAAATAAGTGCCCTGGGGAAGATCTTACTCCCATCTGAGGAGCTGATATCCTCCTAAGAAGTTGGGTACATAATGATATGCAAAGAACAAATACACAGGGGGACAATTAAGTAAGGACACAGTGACTAAGTGACATTAGCAAAGCAGCAAGGCCTGAATAGAAACCGAAACTGTTGATATCTTAATCTTGCACTTTTAACCTCCAGAAGAAGAGAAAAATAATTTTCTCAAAATACAAGCCTGTGGTATTTTATTACAATTGCCCTAGAAATTGGACCATACATGTACAATCTACACATGGAGAATAGACATGTTTCTCTAGCTTCCACGTGATGAAATATTTCAGAACATAATACAAACATATCCAAATCATCATGCATCTTTAAAACAATGTATAGCAAGCAGTCTGGTGGTTTGAATAGGTTTGGCCCTCAGAGACTCATGTGTTTGAAAGCTTGACCCTTTGGGAGTGTCACTAGAAGTAGGTATGCCCTTGTTGGAGTAGGTGTGGCTTTGTTGGAGAAAGTGTGCCACTGTGGGAACAGGCTTTGAGGTCTCATATGCTGAAGCCATGCTCAGTATGACAGAGTCACTGCTACTGCCTGTGGGTCAAGATGTAGACTCCATCACCGTGTCTGCCTACACTACACACCATCATGCCCTGCCATGGTGATAATGGACTAGTTATCTGAAATTGTAAGCCAGCCCCCAATTAAATGTTTTCCTTGACAAGAGTCATTGTGGGTTTGGATCTCTCACAGCGATTGAAATCCTAAGACAAGCAGCATGGACAAGTGATGCAAACAGGCAGTGAGTTGTTCCACAGGACAGGGCTGGGATAGCAGTGATGAGAATTGATACATCCTGAAGTCTTGATTTGTACCCTGTATTGTCATCAGCCCTCAAAGAACTGTCCCGTTTGGTCCTTCATCAAGCCAGTGAAGCCAATGTGATTATCTCCTCAGGTAAGACATGAGACCCACAGTAAAATAAGCCTGCAAGCGTACAAAGCCAGCGAATAGCTAGCCAATGCTTCCTCTTCAGCAACACAGGGTTGTGGCCAGGAAGTAAACACTGAGGGTGTTCCACATTGCTGCTCCCTTTCTCCCCTGTCCTCCCCTTTGCGTCCATCTTACTAGGAATCTGCACAACTTAGGCTCTATCTTCAGCAGAGCAAACGCCAGCTGACAGAGGAGAATCCGGTCTTTAAATTAAATAGCAGTCTGAAACTAGGTGAGAAATTCATTTCCTTTTTTGTTAAGTGATGTCAAAAAAAATGACAATACCATTATTCACCAATTCCACTGCCAACACGTAAGAAATGTTGCTTCCCGGCATTAAAGAAAGTGCCAGGAAATGAACAACTTCCAGTCTTTCTGGTAAAGGAGGCCAATGTTTCCATTCTATGGGATAATTTATTGGCATATATCAAGAGTTTAAAACTTAACAATTTAGTAAATTTTTTGATCCAAGGATTTTCAAAAATCTTCTTAAAGAAAGAAGAAAGGATGTGGGTCAAGGTACACAGTAAGATAAGTCAATGTATACTGAAAATACCTTTTGTATCTACCCAACACATTTCATATATATATATATATATATATACATATATATTACAAAATATATATTACATATATTATATATATGATAGCAACTAGAAGAAGTCAAACATTTAGTTAAGGAGAACTGAAAAAAATGTATTTTGTCTACACCTAAGTTACTATGCAGTTATTTTAAATTATGCTGCAAGAGAAATTTAGCACCGTGGAATGATCATGATACATTATACAGTGTGATTTCACTCTCATTGTGTTTTAAAAAACACATCTATATCAGGCATGGATTTGCTCTTTCCATGCAGGTGCAAGAAGTATCACATTTCTTCTTTATTCTAATTTAGTTAAAAGCTGACTTAGAACCCCATGCTCCTTGCTGAAAGGAAGTACCCTGTAAGGAACAGTTGGGGCTCCCACACACACATACACATCTCTATTTAGAACACCCTACTGGGCGCCTTGTTTGCGACCTGCCCATCCAGCACAGAGGCCTGATCTTCGGCGTCAGGAGACCTAGCTTTGGGG